>NW_018084866.1:300000-441855 GCF_000003025.6 Sus scrofa
AGGACCTCGGACCCGGGCATGAGTCATCAAGGACAGCTGGTCAACCCACGAGCACTCGGACCCTGGCCTGAGTCGCCTGGAACAGCTGGTCGAAACCGCGGGCACTGGGAAATGGGCGTGAGTCGTCCGGGAGAGTTAGTCAACCCCGTGGGCCTCGGACCCGGGTCCGAGTCACCCAGGAGACCTGGTCGATACCGCGGGCCTTCTGACACGGGCCCGTTTCACCCGGGGCATATAGTCGACCCCGCAGGCCCTCGGACAAGGGCCAGAGACCCCCGGGATATCTGGTCAACACTGCGGGTCTCGGACCTGAGCCCGCGTCACCCGGGACTGGGGGTCGACCCCGCGGGCGCTTGAACCCGATCGCGACTCGCCCGGGACAGCTGGTCCACACCTCGGGGCCTCGGACCCGCGCTCAGGTCAACAGGAAAGTTGGTCGACACCACGGGACATCGGGCACGGGCCCTGATGGCCCAGGACAGCTAGTCAGCCCCGTGTGCCTCAGACCCGGGCCCGGGTCAGCCAGGAGAGCTGGTCGATACCGCGTGCCCTTGGACCCGGGCCCGAGTCACCCGGGGCAGCTGGTAAAAACCGCAGGCCTCGGACCCGGGCCCAGATCACCTGGCAGAGATGTCGATCTGCGGACCCTCGGACTCGTGCCCAGGTCGAAAGGGACAGCTTGTCGAGTATGAAGGTCCACGGGCAAGGGCGTGGACCCTCATACTCGCCTGGGAGAGCTGGGCGACAGCACAGGCCCTCGGACCCTGGCCCGTGTCACCAGGGAGAGCTGGTTGACACCGCGTGTCCTCGGACACGGGCCCGAGGCACCCGGGATTACCTGTCGACACCATGGGCATTTGTACCAGGGCCCGAGTCGCCCAGGACTGGTGGTCGACCCAGCGGGAACTCGAACCCTGACCCCATTCGCCCGGGACAACTGGTCAACACTGCGGTCCCTCGGAACCGGGTCCGAGTCACCCGGCAAAACTGGTCAACACCACGGGCCTTCGTTCACGGGCCCGAGACTCCAGGCACAGCTGGTCGACCCCTCGGGCCCTCTGAACCGGGCGCGGGTATCCCAGAATAGGTGGTCGATGCCGCAGGCCCTCAGACCTGGGTGCAAGTTGCCCGGGAGAGTCGGTCGACCCAGCGGGCCCTCGGACCCGCGCCCTCGTCGTGCGGGGCAGCAAGTAATCCCGCGAGCCCTCGGACCCTTGCCGAGGTCACCCGGGACAGCTGGTGGAACCGCGGTCCCTCGGAACCGGGAACAAGACATCCGGGACAGCTGGTGGAACTGTGGTGCCTCGCACTCAGGCCCAGGTAGCAAGGGAGAGCTGGGCGTGCACGATGGTCCTTGGACCCTGGCCCGAGTCGCCTGGGAAAGCCGCTTGACACCGTGGGACTTCGGACCAGGTCGCAAGTCTTCCGGGACATGTGGTCGACCCCGCAGGCCTCGGAGCTGAGCCCGCATCTCCATCCGGACTGGGGGTCGACACTGCGGGCGCTTGAACCTGAGCCTGAGTCGCCCGGGAAAGCTGGTCGATACCACCAGCCCATGGACACGGGCCCAGGTAACCCGGGAGAGCAGGTGGACACCACGGGACCTCGGGCACGAGCCCTGGTCGCCCGGGAGAGCTAGCCGACCCCGCGGGACCTCGGACCCGGGCATGAGTCATCAAGGACTGTTGGTCAACCCATGAGCACTCGGACCCTGGCCTGAGTCGCCTGGAACAGCTGGTCGAAACCACGGGCACTCGGAAATGGGCGCGAGTCGTCCGGGAGAGTTAGCCAACCCCGTGGGCCACGGACCTGGGTCCGAGTCACCCGGGAGACCTGGTCGATACCGCGGGCCTTCTGACACGGGCCCGTTTCACCCGGGGCATATAGTCAACCCCGCAGGCCCTCGGACAAGGGCCAGAGACCCCCGGGATATCTGGTCAACACTGCGGGTCTCGGACCTGAGCCCGCGTCACCCAGGACTGGGGGTCGACCTCGCGGGCGCTTGAACCCGATCCCGACTCGCCCGGGAGAGCTGGTCCACACCTCGGGGCCTCGGACCCGCGCTCAGGTCAACAGGAAAGTTGGTCGACTCCACGGGACATCGGGCACGGTCCCTGATGGCCCAGGACAGCTAGTCAACCCCGTGTGCCTCAGACCCGGGCCCGAGTCAGCCAGTAGAGCTGGTCGATACCGCGTGCCCTTGGACCCAGGCCCGAGTCACCCAGGGCAGCTGGTAAAAACCGCGAGCCCTCCGACCCGGGCCCAGAGCACCTGGCAGAGATGTCGATCTGCGGTCCCTCAGACTCGTACCCAGGTCGCAAGGGACAGCTGGTCGAGCAGGAGTGTCCACGGGCAAGGGCCCGAGTCGCCCGGGAGAGCTGGGCGACACCACAGGCCCTCGGACCCTGGCCTGTGTCACCAGGGAGAGCTGGTTGACCTCGCGGGTCCACGGACAAGGGCCCGAGGCACCCGGGATTGCCTGTCGACACCATGGGCATTCGTACCAGGGCCCGAGTCGCCCGGGACAGATGGTCGAACCTGCGGGACCTCGGACCCAGGCCCCATTCACTCGGGACAACTGGTCAACAGTGCGGTCCCTCGGAACCGGGTCCAAGTCACCCAGCAAAACTGGTCGACACCAAGGGCCTTCGTTCACGGGCCTGAGTCCCCAGGCACAGCTGGCCGATCCTGCGGGCCCTCGGAAGCGGGCGTCGGCATCCCCGGATAGGTGGTCGACGCCACAGGCCCTCGGACCTGGGCGCAAGTCGCCCGGAGGGGGTGGTCGACCCAGCGGGGCCTTGGACCCGCGCCCTCGTCGTGCGGGGCCACAAGTAAAACCCACTAGCCCTCGGACCTGGGCCGAGGTCGACCGGGACACCTGGTGGAACCGCGGTCCCTCGGAACCGGGAACAAGTCATCCGGGACAGCTGGTCGAAACCACGGGCACTCATACATGGGCCCGAGCCCCCTGGAACAGCTGGTCGAACCGCAGGCCTTCCGACCCGGGCTCGAGTCACACGTGACCCTTTGTCGAAAACGTGGGAATTCGGACACGAGCCCATGACCCCTGGGAAAGCTCATCGACACCGTGGGCCCTCGGACCCGGGCCCGAGTCCCCCGGGAATACTGGTCAACACCGCGGGCCCTCATTCACGGGACTGTGTCTCGCGGGACAGCTGGTCGACTCCGCGGGCACTTGGACACAAGCGCAAGTCGCCCGGGAGAGCTGGTTGACCATGCGGGCCCTTGGACACGGACCCGAGTCTCCCAGGGCAGACGGTCGACCCTGCGGGCCCTGGCACACTGACCGCAGTCCCATGGGACAGCTGGTCGACACCGCCGGCCCTCGGAGCCTGGCCCCAGTTGCCAAGGACAGCTGTTCGACCCCGCGGGTACTCGGACCCTGGCCCGAGTGCCCGGGATAGCTGGTTGACCACGCAGGCCATCTAACCTGGGCACGAGTCATCCGGGACAGCTGATCGACCCCGCGGGAACTCGAACCCGGACCCGAGTCCCCCGGGATATCTGGTCGACCCCTCGGGCCTGGAAGCTGACCCGAGGGGCCTGGAAATATGGTCTACACCGCAAACCCTCGGACATGACCGCGAGTCAACCAGGAAAGCTGGTTGATCCTGCAGGCACTCCAACACGGGCTCGATTCGCCCGGGAGAGCTGGTCAACACCGCAGGGCCTCCAACACGGGCCCGGTTCTCCTGCGACAGCTGGTCGACCCCGCAGGCACTCGAACACGGGCCCGAGACACCAGGGATAGCTGGTCATCCCCAAGGGCATTCGGACCCAGTCCCGAGTCGCCCGGGACAGGTGGTCGAATATGCGGGACATCGGACCCAGGCCCCATACGCCCATGAAAACTGATCAACACCGCGGGCCCTACGAACCGGGTCCGGGTCACTCGGCAAAACTGGTCGACACCAAGGGCCTTCGTTCACGGGCCCGAGTCTCCAGGTAGAGATGGTCGACCCCTCGGGCCCTCTGAACCGGGCGCGGGTATCCCAGAATAGGTGGTCGATGTCGCAGGCCCTCAGACATGGATGCAAGTTGCCAGGGAGAGGTGGTCAAGCCAGCGGGCCCTCGGACCCACGCCCTCGTCGTGCAGGGCAGCAAGTAATCCCGCGAGCCCTCGGACCCTTGCCGAGGTCACCCGGGACAGCTGGTGGAACCGCGGTCCCTCGGAACCGGGAACAAGACATCCGGGACAGCTGGTGGAACTGTGGTGCCTCGCACTCAGGCCCAGGTAGCAAGGGAGAGCTGGGCGAGCACGATGGTCCTTGGACCCTGGCCCGAGTCGCCTGGGAAAGCCGCTTGACACCATGGGACTTCGGACCCGGTCGCAAGTCTTCCGGGACATGTGGTCGACCCCGCAGGCCTCGGAGCTGAGCCCACATCTCCCGGGACTGGGGGTCGACACTGCGGGCGCTTGAACCCGAGCCTGAGTCGCCCGGGATAGCTGGTCGATACCACGGGACCTCGGGCACAAGCCCTGGTCGCCCGGGAGAGCTAGTCGACCCCACAGGACCTCGGACCCGGGCATGAGTCATCAAGGACAGCTGGTCAACCCACGAGCACTCGGACCCTGGCCTGAGTCGCCTGGAACAGCTGGTCGAAACCGCGGGCACTGGGAAATGGGCGTGAGTCGTCCGGGAGAGTTAGTCAACCCCGTGGGCCTCGGACCCGGGTCCGAGTCACCCGGGAGACCTGGTCGATACCGCGGGCCTTCTGACACGGGCCCGTTTCACCCGGGGCATATAGTCGACCCCGCAGGCCCTCGGACAAGGGCCAGAGACCCCCGGGATATCTGGTCAACACTGCGGGTCTCGGACCTGAGCCCGCGTCACCCGGGACTGGGGGTCGACCCCGCGGGCGCTTGAACCCGATCGCGACTCGCCCGGGACAGCTGGTCCACACCTCGGGGCCTCGGACCCGCGCTCAGGTCAACAGGAAAGTTGGTCGACACCACGGGACATCGGGCACGGGCCCTGATGGCCCAGGACAGCTAGTCAGCCCCGTGTGCCTCAGACCCGGGCCCGGGTCAGCCAGGAGAGCTGGTCGATACCGCGTGCCCTTGGACCCGGGCCCGAGTCACCCGGGGCAGCTGGTAAAAACCGCAGGCCTCGGACCCGGGCCCAGATCACCTGGCAGAGATGTCGATCTGCGGACCCTCGGACTCGTGCCCAGGTCGAAAGGGACAGCTTGTCGAGTATGAAGGTCCACGGGCAAGGGCGTGGACCCTCATACTCGCCTGGGAGAGCTGGGCGACAGCACAGGCCCTCGGACCCTGGCCCGTGTCACCAGGGAGAGCTGGTTGACACCGCGTGTCCTCGGACACGGGCCCGAGGCACCCGGGATTACCTGTCGACACCATGGGCATTTGTACCAGGGCCCGAGTCGCCCAGGACTGGTGGTCGACCCAGCGGGAACTCGAACCCTGACCCCATTCGCCCGGGACAACTGGTCAACACTGCGGTCCCTCGGAACCGGGTCCGAGTCACCCGGCAAAACTGGTCAACACCACGGGCCTTCGTTCACGGGCCCGAGACTCCAGGCACAGCTGGTCGACCCCTCGGGCCCTCTGAACCGGGCGCGGGTATCCCAGAATAGGTGGTCGATGCCGCAGGCCCTCAGACCTGGGTGCAAGTTGCCCGGGAGAGTCGGTCGACCCAGCGGGCCCTCGGACCCGCGCCCTCGTCGTGCGGGGCAGCAAGTAATCCCGCGAGCCCTCGGACCCTTGCCGAGGTCACCCGGGACAGCTGGTGGAACCGCGGTCCCTCGGAACCGGGAACAAGACATCCGGGACAGCTGGTGGAACTGTGGTGCCTCGCACTCAGGCCCAGGTAGCAAGGGAGAGCTGGGCGTGCACGATGGTCCTTGGACCCTGGCCCGAGTCGCCTGGGAAAGCCGCTTGACACCGTGGGACTTCGGACCAGGTCGCAAGTCTTCCGGGACATGTGGTCGACCCCGCAGGCCTCGGAGCTGAGCCCGCATCTCCATCCGGACTGGGGGTCGACACTGCGGGCGCTTGAACCCGAGCCTGAGTCGCCCGGGAAAGCTGGTCGATACCACGAGCCCATGGACACGGGCCCAGGTAACCCGGGAGAGCAGGTGGACACCACGGGACCTCGGGCACGAGCCCTGGTCGCCCGGGAGAGCTAGCCGACCCCGCGGGACCTCGGACCCGGGCATGAGTCATCAAGGACTGTTGGTCAACCCATGAGCACTCGGACCCTGGCCTGAGTCGCCTGGAACAGCTGGTCGAAACCACGGGCACTCGGAAATGGGCGCGAGTCGTCCGGGAGAGTTAGCCAACCCCGTGGGCCACGGACCTGGGTCCGAGTCACCCGGGAGACCTGGTCGATACCGCGGGCCTTCTGACACGGGCCCGTTTCACCTGGGGCATATAGTCAACCCCGCAGGCCCTCGGACAAGGGCCAGAGACCCCCGGGATATCTGGTCAACACTGCGGGTCTCGGACCTGAGCCCGCGTCACCCAGGACTGGGGGTCGACCTCGCGGGCGCTTGAACCCGATCCCGACTCGCCCGGGAGAGCTGGTCCACACCTCGGGGCCTCGGACCCGCGCTCAGGTCAACAGGAAAGTTGGTCGACTCCACGGGACATCGGGCACGGTCCCTGATGGCCCAGGACAGCTAGTCAACCCCGTGTGCCTCAGACCCGGGCCCGAGTCAGCCAGTAGAGCTGGTCGATACCGCGTGCCCTTGGACCCAGGCCCGAGTCACCCAGGGCAGCTGGTAAAAACCGCGAGCCCTCCGACCCGGGCCCAGAGCACCTGGCAGAGATGTCGATCTGCGGTCCCTCAGACTCGTACCCAGGTCGCAAGGGACAGCTGGTCGAGCAGGAGTGTCCACGGGCAAGGGCCCGAGTCGCCCGGGAGAGCTGGGCGACACCACAGGCCCTCGGACCCTGGCCTGTGTCACCAGGGAGAGCTGGTTGACCTCGCGGGTCCACGGACAAGGGCCCGAGGCACCCGGGATTGCCTGTCGACACCATGGGCATTCGTACCAGGGCCCGAGTCGCCCGGGACAGATGGTCGAACCTGCGGGACCTCGGACCCAGGCCCCATTCACTCGGGACAACTGGTCAACAGTGCGGTCCCTCGGAACCGGGTCCAAGTCACCCAGCAAAACTGGTCGACACCAAGGGCCTTCGTTCACGGGCCTGAGTCCCCAGGCACAGCTGGCCGATCCTGCGGGCCCTCGGAAGCGGGCGTCGGCATCCCCGGATAGGTGGTCGACGCCACAGGCCCTCGGACCTGGGCGCAAGTCGCCCGGAGGGGGTGGTCGACCCAGCGGGGCCTTGGACCCGCGCCCTCGTCGTGCGGGGCCACAAGTAAAACCCACTAGCCCTCGGACCTGGGCCGAGGTCCCTCGGAACACCTGGTGGAACCGCGGTAACTCAGGAACCGGGAACAAGTCATCCGGGACAGCTGGTCCAAACCACGGGCACTCGTACATGGGCCCGAGCCCCCTGGAACAGCTGGTCGAACCGCAGGCCTTCCGACCCGGGCCCGAGTCACACGTGACCCTTTGTCGATAACGTGGGAACTCGGACCCGAGCCCATGACACCCGAGAGAGCTCGTCGACACCGCGGGCCCTCGGACCCGGGCCCGAGTCCCCCGGGAAAACTGGTCGACACAGCCGGCCCTCATTCACGGGACTGTGTCTCGCGGGACAGCTGGTCGACTCCGCGGGCGCTTGAACACAAGCTCAAGTCGCCCGGGAGAGCTGTTTGACCATGCGGGCCCTTGGACACGGACCCGATTCTCCCAGGGCAGACGGTCGACCCTGCGGGCCCTGGCACACTGACCGCAGTCCCATGGGACAGCTGGTCGACACCGCCGGCCCTCAGAGCCTGGCCCCAGTTGCCAAGGACAGCTGTTCGACCCTGCGGGTACTCGGACCCTGGCCCGAGTGCCCGGGAAAGCTGGTTGACCACGCAGGCCATCTAACCTGGGTACGAGTCATCCAGGACAGCTGGTCGACCCCGTGGGAACTCGAACCCGGACCTGAGTCCCCCGGGATATCTGGTCGACCCCTCGGGCCTGGGAGCTGACCCGAGGGGCCTGGAAATATGGTCTACACCGCAAACCCTCGGACATGACCGCGAGTCAACCAGGAAAGCTGGTTGATCCCGCAGGCACTCCAACACGGGCTCGATTCGCCCGGGAGAGCTGGTCAACACCGCAGGGCCTCCAACACGGGCCCGGTTCTCCTGCGACAGCTGGTCGACCCCGCAGGCACTCGAACACGGGCCTGAGACACCAGGGATAGCTGGTCGTCCCCAAGGGCATTCGGACCCAGGCCCGAGTCGCCCGGGACAGGTGGTCGAATATGCGGGACCTCGGACCCAAGCCCCATACGCCCAGGAAAACTGATCAACACCGCGGGCCCTAGGAACCGGGTCCGAGTCACTCGGCAAAACTGGTCGACACCAAGGGCCTTCGTTCATGGGCTTGAGTCTCCGGGCACAGCTGGTCGACGTGCAGGCCTTCTGACCCGGGCCCGAGTCACCCGTGACCCTTTGTCGAAAACGTAGGAACTCGGACCCGAGCCCAGGACACCCGCGAAAGCTGGTCGAACACGCGGGCCCTCGGACCCGGGCCCGAGTCACCCAGGACAACTGGTCAACCCCACGGGCCCTCTGACACGGGCCTAATTCGCCCGGGAGAGCTGCTCAACACCGCGGGCCCTCCGACACGGGCCCGTTTCTCCCAGGACAGCTGATCGACCCCGCAGGCCCTTGGACTCGGGCCCGAGGCACCCGGGATTGCCGGTCGAACCCATGGGCATTCGTACCAGGGCCCCAGTCGCCCGGGAGAGGTGGTCGAACCTGCGGGACCTCGGACCCAGGCCCCATACGCCCAGGAAAACTGATCAACACCGCGGGCCGTAGGAACCGGGTCCGGGTCACTCGGCAAAACTGATTGACAACAAGTGCCTTTGTTCACGGGCCGAGTCTCCAGGTAGAGCTGGTCGACACCGCGGGCCCTCGGAACCGGGCGTGGGTATCCTCGAAGAGGTGGTCGATGCCGCAGGCCCTCAGACCTGGGTGCAAGTTGCCCGGGAGAGGTGGTCAACCCAGCGGGCCCTCGGACCCGCGCCCTCGTCGTGCGGGGCAGCAAGTAAAACCCGCGAGCCCTCGGACCATTGCCGAGGTCATCCGGGACAGCTGGTGGAACCGCGGTCCCTCGGAACAGGGAACAAGATATCCGGGACAGCTGGTGGAATAGTGGTGCCTCGGACTCAGGCCCAGGTAGCAAGGAAGAGCTGGGCGAGCATGGTGGTCCTTGGATTCTGGCCCGAGTCACCCGGGAGAGCCGCTTGACACCGTGGGACCTCGGACCCAGGCACGAATCATCCAGAACAGCTGGTCAAACCACGAGCACTCGGACCCTGGCCTGAGTCAGCTGGAACAGCTGGTCGAACCTGTGGGCAATCGGAAACGGGCGCGAGTTGTCCGGGACAGTGGGGCGACCCAGTGGGCCTCAGACCCGGGCCCAAATCGGCTGGGAGAACTGGTCGACACCGTGGGACTCGGACCCGGGCCCGAGTAGCCCGGGGCAGCTGGTAAAAACCGCGAGCCCTCGGACCCAGGCTCAGATCACCCGGGAGAGTTGTCAATCTGTGGTCACTCGGACTCGTGCCCAGGTTGCAAGGGACAGCTGGTCGAGCACGAGGGTCCACAGGCAAGGGCCCAGGTCGCCCGGGATAGCTGGTCGACACCACAGGCCCTTGGACCCTAGCCTGAACCACCAGGGACAGCTGGTTGAACCTGTGGGTCCTCGGAACCAGTCCCGATTCGCCTGGGACAACAGGTCGACACCGCTGGCCCTCGTTCACGGGCCTGTGTGTCCGGGGACAACTGGTCAACACCGCGGTCCCTTGGACACGAGCGTGATTCGGTCAGGACAGTTGGTCGACACTGCGGACCCTCGGACATGGACCCGAGTGGCCCATGGCAGATGTTCGACCCTGAGGGCCCTGGGACATGGGCCGGAGACACCCGGGACAGCTGGTAGAACGCGCGGGCCCTAGGAGCCTGGCCCGAGTCGTCCGGGACCACTGGTCAACACCTCAGGCCCACGTTCACGTTCCCGAGAGTCCCGGGACAGCTGGTTGACACCGCGGGCCGGCGACCTTATCACAAGTCAGCTGGGAGAGTTGGTCGTCCCCGCGGGACCTGGGATCCCGAGCTCGAGTTGTCCAGTACAGCTGGTCGACACACAAGCCATCGGACCCTGGCCCAATGAGCCCGGGACAGCAGGTCAAACACGCGGGCCCTCGGCAAAAGTCGCGAGTCATCCAGGACAGCTGGTCGACACCCGTGGTAACTCGGACCGGGGCGCGAGTCGCGCGGTAAACGTGTTGACACCGCCGGCCCTCGTTCACGGGCCTGTGTCTCACGGGACAGCTGGTCGACTGTGCGGGCCCTTGGACACGAGCGCAAGTTGCCCTGGAGTGCTGGTCTAACCTGAGGGCTCTTGGACACGGGCCCGATTCGCCAAAGGCAGCTGGTCGAGCCCGCGGGCCCTCCAACGCGAGTCCAAGTCACCTGGGGCAGTGGTTCGACTCCGCGGTCCCTCCGAACCGAGCCCTAGTAGCCCGGGACAGCTGTTTGACACCGTGCTCCCACGGACACGATCGCGAACTGCCCCGGGAGAGCTTGTCGACCCCGCGGGCACTAAAACACGGGCCCGAAACCCCCCGGGACAACTGGTCGCCCTGCAGGCCCTCGGACTAGGGCCCGGGTCGCCCGGGATAAGTGGTCGACCCTGCGGGTCTCAGACCTGAGCCCGCATCGCCCAGGAATGAGGCTCGACCCCGCGGGCGCTTGAACCAGATCCCAACTCGCCCGGGACAGCTGGTGCACACCTCTAGGCCTCAGACCCGCACCCAGGTCACCAGGAAAGTTGGTCGACACCACGGGACATCGGGCACGGGCCCTGATGGCCCAGGACAGCTAGTCAACACCGTGTGCCTCAGACCCGGGCCCGAGTCAGCCAGGAGAGCTGGTCGATACCGTGTGCCCTTGGACCCGGGCCCGTGTCACCCGGGGCAGCTGGTAAAAACCGCGAGCCCTCGGACCCGGGCCCAGAGCACCTGGGAGAGATGTCGATCTGCGGTCCCTCGGACTCGTGCCCAGGTCGCAAGGGACAGCTGGTCGAGCACGAGGGTCCACGGGCAAGGGCCCGAGTCGCCCGGGAGAGCTGGGCGACACCACAGGCCCTCGGACCCTGGCCCGTGTCACCAGGGAGAGCTGGTTGACCTCGCGGGTCCTCGGACACGGGCCCGAGGCACCCGGGATTGCCTGTCGACACCATGGGCATTCGTACCAGGGCCCGAGTTGCCCGGGACAGATGGTCGAACCTGCGGGACTTCGGACCCAGGCCCCATTCACTCGGGACAACTGGTCAACAGTGCGGTCCCTTGGAACCGGGTCCGAGTCACCCGGCAAAACTGGTCGACACCAAGGGCCTTCGTTCACGGGCCTGTGTCCCCAGGCACAGCTGGCCGATCCCGCGGGCCCTCGGAAGCGGGCGCGGGTATCCCCGGATAGGTGGTCGACGCCACAGGCCCTCGGACCTGGGTGTAAATCACCCGGAGGGGGTGGTCGACCCAGGGGGCCCTTGGACCCGCGCCCTCGTCGTGCGGGGTAGCAAGTAAAACCCGCTAGCCCTCGGACCTGGGCCGAGGTCGCCCGGGACACCTGGTGGAACCGCGGTCCCTCGGAACCGGGAACAAGTCATCCGGGACAGCTGGTCGAAACCACGGGCACTCGTACATGGGCCCGAGCCCCGTGGAACAGCTGGTCAAACCACAGGCCTTCCGACCCGGGCCCGAGTCACACGTGACCCTTTGTCGAAAACGTGGGAACTCGGACCCGAGCCCATGACACCCGGGAGAGCTGGTCGACACCGCGGGCCCTCGGACCCGGGCCCGAGTCGCCCGGGACAACTGGTCGACACCGCCGGCCCTCATTCATGGGACTGTGTCTCGCGGGACAGCTGGTCGACTCCGTGGGCTCTTGGACACAAGCGCAAGTCGCCCGGGAGAGCTGGTTGACCATGCGGGCCCTTGGACACGGACCCGAGTCTCCCAGGGCAGACGGTCGACCCTGCAGGCCCTGGCACACTGACCACAGTTCCATGGGACAGCTGGTCGACACCGCCGGCCCTCGGAGCCTGGCCCCAGTTGTCAAGGACAGCTGTTTGACACCGCGGGTACTCGGACCCTGGCCCGAGTGCCCGGGATAGCTGGTTGACCACGCAGGCCATCTAACCTGGGCACGAGTCATCCAGGACAGCTGATCGACCCCGCGGGAACTCGAACCCGGACCCGAGTCCCCCGGGATATCTGGTCGACCCCTAAGGCCTGGGAGCTGACCCGAGGGGCCTGGAAATATGGTCTACACCGCAAACCCTCGGACATGACCGCGAGTCAACCAGGAAACCTGGTTGATCCTGCAGGCACTCCAACACGGGCTCGATTCGCCCGGGAGAGCTGGTCAACACCGCAGGGCCTCCAACATGGGCCCGGTTCTCCTGCGACAGCTGGTCGACCCCGCAGGCACTCGAACACGGGCCCGAGACACCAGGGATAGCTGGTCATCCCCAAGGGCATTCGGACCCAGTCCCGAGTCGCCCGGGACAGGTGGTCGAATATGCGGGACATCGGACCCAGGCCCCATACGCCCATGAAAACTGATCAACACCGCGGGCCCTAGGAACCGGGTCCGGGTCACTCGGCAAAACTGGTCGACACCAAGGGCCTTCGTTCACTTGCCCTAGTCTCCAGGCACAGCTGGTCGACCCCGCGGGCCCTCGGAACCAGGCGTGGGTATCCCGGGACAGGTGGCCGATGCCACAGGCCCTCGGACCTGGGTGCATGTCGCCCGGAGATGTGGTCGACCCAGCGGGCCCTCAGACCCACGCCCTCGTCGTGGGGGGCATTAAGTAAAACCCGTGAGCCCTCGGACCCTTGCCGAGGTCACCCGGGACAGCTGGTGGAACCGCGGTCCCTCGGACCAGGGAACAAGTCATCCGGGACAGCTGGTGGAACGGTGGTGCCTTGGACTCAGGCCCAGGTAGCAAGGGAGAGCTTGGCGAGCACGATGGTCCTTGGACCCTGTCCCGATTCGCCCGGG
The DNA here is from genome assembly GCF_000003025.6 of Sus scrofa. Classification (NCBI taxonomy): domain Eukaryota; kingdom Metazoa; phylum Chordata; class Mammalia; order Artiodactyla; family Suidae; genus Sus; species Sus scrofa. The sequence continues at coordinate 313,179 of NW_018084866.1, forward strand.
AGAGCCGCTTGACACCGTGGGACCTCGGACCCGGTCGCAAGTCTTCCGGGACATGTGGTCCACCCCGCAGGTCTCGGAGCTGAGCCCGCATCTCCGGGACTGGGGGTGGACACTGCGGGCGCATGAACCTGAGCCTGAGTCACCCGGGGGAGCTGGTCGATACCGCGGGCCCAAGGACACGGGCCCAGGTCACCCGGGAGAGCGGGTGGACAGCACGGGACCTCGGGCACGAGCCCTGGTCGCCCGGGAGAGCTAGTCGACCCCGCGGGACCTCGGACCCGGGCATGAGTCATCAAGGACAGCTGGTCAACCCACGAGCACTCGGACCCTGGCCTGAGTCGCCTGGAACAGCTGGTCGAAACCGCGGTCACTCGGAAATGGGCGCGAGTCATCCGGGAGAGTTGGTCAACACCGTGGGCTTCGGAACCGGGTTCGAGTCAGCCGAGAGAGCTGGTCGATACCAAGGACCTTCTGACACGGGCCCGTTTCAACGGGAGCGTATGGTCGACCCCACAGGCCCTCGGACACAAGCCCGAGACACCCGGGATTGCTGGTCGACCCCATCGACATTCGGACCTAGGCACGCGTTGCCCGGGCCAGGTTGTTGACCCTGCGGGACCTCGGACCCAGGCCCCATTCGCCCGGGAAAACTGGTCAACACTGCGGTCCCTCATAACCGGGTCCGAGTCACCGGGCAAAACTGGTCAACACCAAGGGCCTTCGTTCACGGGCCCGGGTCTCCAGGCACAACTGGTCGATCCCGTGGGCACTCGTAACTGGGCGTGGGTATCCCGGGTTATGTGGTCGAGGCCACAGACCCTCGGACATGGGCTCATGTCGCCCGGAGGGGGTGGTCGACCCAGGGGGCCCTTGGACCCGCACCCTCGTTGTGCGGGGCAAGAAGTAAAACACGTGAGCCCTCGGACCCTGGACAAGGTCACCCGGGACACCTGGTGGAACCGCGGTCCCTCGGAACCGGGAACAAGTCATCCGGGGCAGCTGGTCGACCCCACGGGCACTCGTACATGGGCCCGAGTCCGCCTGGAACAGCTGGTCGACACGCAGGCCTTCAGACCTGGGCCCGAGTCGCCTGTGACCCTTTTTCGAAAACGTGGGAACTCGGACAAGAGCCCAGGACACCCGGGAGAGCTGGTCGACACCGTGGGCCCTCGGACCTGGGCCCGAGTCACCCGGGACAACTGGTCGACACTGCCGGCCTTCGTTCAGAAGCCTGTGTCTCACAGAACAGCTGGTCGACTCCGCGGGTCCTTGGACACAAGCGCAAGTCGCCCGGGAGAGCTGGTTGACCATGCGGGCCCTCGGAAACGGGCCCGAGTCGCCCAGGGCAGATGTTTGACCCTGCGGGCCCTGGCACAAGGTCCGGAGTCCCCCAGGACAGCTGGTCGACTCCGCGGGCCCTTGGACACAAGCGCAAGTCGCCTGGGAGAGCTGGTTGACCATGCGAGCCCTCGGACACGGGCCCGAGTCGCCCAGGGCAGATGGTTGACCCTGCGGGCCCTGGCACACGGGCCAGAGTCCCCCGGGACACTGCGGGCCCTTGGAGCCTGGCCTGAGTCACCAAGGACAGCTGTTCGACCCCACGGGTACTCGGACCCTGGCCCTAGTTGGCTGGGACTGCTGGTCGACCCCGCGGGCCCTCGGACCCGATCACGAGTCGCCCGTGCGAGCTGGTCGATCCCGCGGGTCCTCGGACCCAGGCCCAAGTCACCTGGGAGCAATTGTCAACTCCTCGGGCCCTAGTTCATGGCCCCGCTTGTCCAGGCACAGTTGGTCGACACCGCGTGCCCTCGGACCCGGGCCCAGGTCACCCGGGACAGCTGTTTGACCCCACGGGACCTCCGACCCGTGCTCGTGTCTTCAGGACACCTGGTCAACTCCAAGGGCCCTTGGACCAGGGCACGACTCCCCCGGGACAGCAGGTCGACCCCGTGTGACCACTGTTAAGGGCCATGTCTGCCGGGATAGCTGGTGGACAACGCAGGCCCTCGGACTCGAGCGCGAGTCTCCCGGGACAGCTGGTCGACACCGCGGGACCACGGACATGATCACAATTCGCCCGGGACATCTGGTCGACACCGTGTGCCCTCGGACCCGGGCCAGGGTCACCCAGGACAGCTGGTCATCCCCGTGGGACCTCAGGCATGGGGCCAAGTCGCCCGGGACCTCTGGTCAAAATCACACACCTTTGGTTCCGGGCTCATGTCGCCCAGGACAGCTGGTCAACACCGCGGGACCTCGGACCTGAGCGCGAGTCACGCAAGACACCTGGTCGACACCAAGGGCCCTTGGACCCACTCACGAATCGCCCAGGACAGCGGGTAGAACCTGCGGGCCTTCAGGGAAGGGCCCGTGTCGCACTGGAGAGCTGGTCGACACCGTGGGCCCTCGTTCAAGGGACCGTGTCTCCCAGGGAGAGCTGGGCAACACTGCGGGCCCTCCAACCCGAGCCCGAGTCCCCCCGGGGCAGCTGTTCGACACCTCGAGCCCTCGGACCCAAGCCCTACTGGCCCGGGAGAGCTGTTTGACACCGCGGTCCCTCGGACGCGATTGCGAGCTGCCCGGGAGAGCTGGTCGACCCCGCCGGACATCGGAACCGAGCCCGAGGCACCCGTGAGAGCTGGTCGAACCCGTGGGCCACGGACACGGGCCCGAGTCGCCCGGGATTTCTGGTGGACACCGCGCACCCTCGGACCCAGGCTCAGGTCAACCGGGACAGCTGGTGGAACTGTGGTGCTTGGACTGGGGCCCAGGTAGCAAAGGAGAGCTGGTCAAAATCACATGCCTTCGGGACATCTGGTCGACACCGCACGCACTCGGACCCTGGCCCCAGTCGCCCGGGAGAGCTGGTTTACCCCGCGGGCCACAGACCCAATCGAGAGTCTCCCGGGACAGCAGGTCGACCATGCAGGCCTTCGGACCCTGGCCCGAATCGCCCGGGAGAGGTGGTCGATCCCACGGGCACTAGGACCCAGGTCCGAGTCAGCCGGAAGTGCTGATCGACACCGCGGGACCTCGAACCCGGGCCAGAATCGCCCGGGGCAGCTGATAAACACCAAGAGCCATTGGACCCTGGCCCAGATCACCCCGGACAGCTGGTCGATCCGCGGCCCCTTGGACTCGGGCCCAGGTGCAAGGGACAGCTGGTCAACACGAGGGTCCTTGGGGAAGGGCCTGTGTCGCCCGGGATAGCTGGTGGACACCGCGGGCACTCGCACCCAGTCCCTAGTCGCCCGTGAGAACTGGTCCACACCGCCGGCCTTTAGACCCAATCGAGTGTGGCCCGGGACAGCTGGTCGACCACGCAGGCCTTTAGACCCTGGCCCGAATCGCCCGGGAGAGCTGGTCGATCCCGTGGGCCTCAGACCCGGACCCGGGTCGCCCGGGACATCTGGTCGACACCGCGCGCCCTCGGTCCCGGGCCCAGGTCCCCCAGGACAGCTGGTTGACCCCACGGGACCTCAGGCACGGGCCCAAGTAGCCCGGGACATTTGGTCAAAATCACACACTTTTGGACCCGGGCTCATGTCACCCGAGACAGTTGGTTGACTCTGCAGGACGTTGGAGCCTGGCCCGAGTCGCCATGGACAGCTATCCAACACCGCGGGCCCTCAGACCCAAGCCTGAGTGGCCCAGCAAAGATGGTCGACACCACGAACCCTTGGACACGACCGCGAGTCACCCGGGAGAGCTGGTCGACACCGCGGGCCCTCCGACACGGGCCCAATTTGCCCGGGAGATATCGTCAACACCGCGGGCCCTCCGACACAGGCCCGATTCGCCCGGGACAGCTGGTCGTCCCCGCAGGCCGTTGGAACTGGGCCCGAGTGACCTGGGACTGCTGGTCGACCCTGCAGGCCTTCAGACACGGTCCCGAGTCGCCCGGGAGAGCTGCTCGACCCTGCGGGCCCTCGGACCTGGGCCCGAGTCACCCGGGGCAGCAAGTAAACCCCGTGAGCCCTCGGACCCTGGCCCAGGTCACCCAGGCCAGCTGGTGGAACCACGGTCCCTTGGACCCAGGGGCAAGTCATCCGGGACAGCTTGTCCATACCGCGGGCACTCGGACATGGGCCCGAGTCACCCGGGTTCGCTTGTCGAAACCGCAGGCCTTGAGACCCGGGCCGAGGACACCTAGGAGAGCTGTTCGACCACGCGGGACCTTGGACCCGGTTCTGAATCGCCCGGGGTAGCTGGCCATACCTGTGAGCCCTCCGACCCAAGCCCAGGTCACACGGGAGAGCTGGTCGAACTGCGGTCCCTCGGACTTGGTCCCAGGTCGCAAGGGACAGCTGTTGGAGCACAAGGGTCCGCAGGCAAGGGCCCAAGTCACCTGGGATAGCTGGTCGACCCGGCGGGCCCTCGGACCCAGGCCCGAGTTGCCCAGGGCAACTGTTCCACACCGAGGACCCTCGGACAGGGACCCAGGTCACCCAGGAGATATGGTCGACACCGCGGACCCTCAGATATGAGCCAGAGTCCCCCGGGAGAGCTGGTCGACACCACGGGCCCTCGGAACCTGGCCCGATTTGCCTGGGGCAACTGGTTGACACCGCTGGCCCTCGTTCATGGGCCTGTGTGTACCGGGACAACTGGTTGACTCCGCAGGCCCTTGGACACGAGCGTGATTCGCCCGGGACAACTGGCCAACACTGCAGGCCCTCGGACACAGGCCTGAGTCGCCCATGGCAGATGTTCGACCCTGCGGGTCCTGGGACATGGGCCGGAGTCCGCAGGGACAGCTGGTAGAACCCACGGGCCCTCGGAGCCTGGCCCGAGTAACCCGGAGCAGCTGGTCGACACTGCGAGACCTGTGACATGTACCCGAATCCCCCGGTTAAGCGGATCGACCCCATGGGCCCTCAGACCATGGCCAGTCACCTGGGACAGGTGGTCAACCCTGTGGGCACTTGGACGGTGGCCCAAGTTGCCCAGGACAGCTGGTCGACACCGTGGGACCTCGGACCCAGGCCCGAGTCACCCGGGACAACTGGTCGACACCACCGGCCCTCTTTCACGGGCCCGAGACTCCCGGGACAGCTGGACGACACCGTGGGCACATGGTCGACCCTGCGGGCCCTGGGACACGGGCCTGAGTCCCCCAGGACAGCTGGTCGACCCCGCGGGCCCTCGGAGCCTGGCCCGTGTCGCCAAGGACATCTGGTTGACCCCGCCGGCACTCAGACCCTGGCCCTAGTCGCCCGGGACAGCTGCTCTACCCCGCGGGCCATTGGACCCAATCGCGAGTCGCCCGGGAGGGCTGGTCGACCCCGCAGGCACTCGGACCCAGGCCCAAGTCGCCCGGAAGAGCTGGTCAAACCTGTGGGACCTTGGACCCGAGCACAAGTCACGCAGTAGAGCTGGTCGACACCATGGGCCCTCGGACCCAGGATCGAGTTGTTCGGGAGAGCTGGTCGACACCGTGGGACCTCAGTCAAGGGCCCGAGTCTCCAGGACAGCTGGTCGACACCGCGGGACCTCGGACCCGAGCCTGAGTTGCGCAGGACTGATGGTCGAAAACACGGGCCCTCGGCTGCGGGCATGAGTAACACGGGACAGAAGGTCAACACCACAGGCCCTCAGGGAAGGGCCTGAGTCGCGCTGGAGAGCTGGTCGACACCACGGGCCATCGTTCAAGGTCCCGTGTCTCCCGGGATAGCTGGTCGACCCTGCGGGCCCTCAGACCCGGGCCCACGAGCCCGGGACCACTGGTCAACACCTCGGGCCCTCGTTCATGGGCAAAAGTAGCCTGGGACAGACTCCGCTAGCCGTCGGACATGGGCCCAGATCAACCTGGACAGCTGGTCGACACGTGGTCCCTTGGACTGGGTCCCAGGTCCCAAAGGACAGCTGGTCATTTACGAGGGTCCTCGGGCAAGGGCCCTAGATGGACGGGATATCTGGTTGACCCCGCAGGCACTCGGACCATGGCCCAAGTCGTCCGGGAGAGTAGGTCGACCCTGCAGGACCTCGGACCCGAGCGCGAGTCATGCAGTAGAGCTGAACGACACCATGGGCCCTCGGACCCGGGACTGAGTCACCCGGGGGAGCTGGTAAACACCGTGAAACCTCAGACCTGGGAACGCGAGCCCGGGACCACTGGTCAACACCTCGGGCCCTCATTCACGGGCCCGAGTCTCCTGGGATGGCTGGTGGACACCGCGGTCACTCGACCTGATCAAAAGTTGCCCGGGAGGGTTGGTCTTCCCCGCGGGACCTGGGACCCAAGCCCGAGTCGCCCAGTACAGGAGGTCGGAACAGGAGCCCTCGGACCCTGGCTGATGAGCCCAGGAGAACAGGACGAACCCGCGGGACCTCGGAAAAGGGCGAGAGGCATTCAGGACAGCTGGTTGAACCCGCGGGAACTCGGACACGGGCCTGAGTTTCCGGGGAAAACTGGTCGACACTGCCGGCCCTCGTCCACGGGCCTGTGTCTCACGGGACAGCTGGTCGACACTGAGGGCCCTTGGACATGAGTGTGAGTCACCCGGGAGATCTGGCCGAACCTGCGGGCCCTCAGACATAGGCCCGAATCGCCCAGGGCACATGGTCAGCCCTGCAGGGCCTGGGACACGGGCCGAAGTCCCCCGGGACTGCTGGTCAACCCCGCGGGCCCTCGGAGCCTGGCCCGTGTCACCAAGGACAGCTGGTCGAACCCGTGGGCACTCGGACCTTGGCCGTACTCGCCTAGGTCAGCTGCTCGACCCCGCGGGCACTCGACCCTGGCCCTAGTCGCCAGGGAGAGCTGGTCAACACCGCGGGCCCTCGGACACGGGCCAAAGTCCCCCGGGACAGCTGGTAAACCGCGGTCCCTCGGAACTGGGAACAAGTCATCCGGGACAGCTGGTCGAAACCACGGGCACTCGTACATGGGCCCGAGCCCCCAGGAACAGCTGGTCGACCCGCAGGCCTTCTGACCCGGGCCCGAGTCACACGTGACCCTTTGTCGAAAACGTGGGAACTCGGACCCGAGCCCATGACACCCGGGAGAGCTGGTCGACACCGCGGGCCCTCGGACCCGGGCCCGAGTCCCCCGGGACAACTGGTCGACACTGCCGGCCTTCGTTCACGGGACTGTGTCTCGCGGGACAGCTGGACGACTCCGCGGGTCTTTGGACACAAGCGCAAGTCGCCCGGGAGAGCTGGTTGACCATGCGGGCCCTTGGACACGGACCCGAGTCTCCCAGGGCAGACGGTCGACCCTGCGGGCCCTGGCACACTGACCGCAGTCCCATGGGACAGCTGGTCGACACCGCCGGCCCTCGGAGACTGGCCCCAGTTGCCAAGGACAGCTGTTCGACCCCGCGGTTACTCGGACCCTGGCCCGAGTCGCCCGGGAAAGCTGGTTGACCACGCAGGCCATCTAACCAGGGCGCGAGTCATCCGGGACAGCTGGTCGACCCCGCGGGAACTCGAACCCGGACCCGATTGCCCTGGGATATCTGGTCGATCCCTCGGGCGTGGGAGCTGACCAGAGGGGCCTGGAAATGTGGTCTACACCGCAAACCCTCGGACACGACCGCGAGTCCACCAGGAAAGCTGGTCGACCCCGCGGGCCCTCCAACATGGGCTTGATACGCCCGGGAGTGCTGGCCAACACCACAGGCCCTCCAACACGGGCCCGTTTCTCCCGGGACAGCTGGTCGACCCCGCAGGCAATTGGACTCGGGCCCGAGGCACCCGGGATTGCTGGTCGTCCTAAAGGACATTCGGACCCAGGCCCGAGTCGCCGGGGACAGGTGGTCGAAACTGCGAGACCTCGGACCCAGGCCCCATACGCCCAGGACAATTAATCAACGCTGCGGGCCCTAGGAACCGGGTCCGGGACACTCGGCAAATCTGGTCGACACCAAGGGCCCTCGTTCACGGGTCCTAGTCTCCAGGCACAGCTGGTCGAACCCGCGGGCCCTCGGAACCAGGCGCGGGTATCCCGGGATAGGTGGTTGATCCCGCAGGCCCTCGGACCTGGGTGCATGTCGCCCGGAGAGGTGGTCAACCCGGCGGGCCCTCAGACCCACGCCCTCGTCGTGCGGGGCATTAAGTAAAACCCGTGAGAACTCGGACCCTTGCCGAGGTCACCCGGGACAGCTGGTGGAACCGCGGTCCCTCGGACCAGGGAACAAGTCATCCGGGACAGCTGGTGGAATGGTGGTGCCTTGGACTCAGGCCCAGGTAGCAAGGGAGAGCTTGGCGAGCACGATGGTCCTTGGACCCTGGCCCGAGTCGCCTGGGAGAGCCGCTTGACACCGTGGGACCTCGGACCCGGTCGCAAGTCTTCCGGGACATGTGGTCCACCCCGCAGGTCTCGGAGCTGAGCCCGCATCTCCGGGACTGGGGGTGGACACTGCGGGCGCATGAACCTGAGCCTAAGTCACCTGGGGGAGCTGGTCGATACCACGGGCACACGGACACGGGCCCAGGTCACCCGGGAGAGCGGGTGGACAGCACGGGACCTCGGGCACGAGCCCTGGTCGCCCGGGAGAGCTAGTCGACCCCGCGGGACCTCGGACCCGGGCATGAGTCATCAAGGACAGCTGGTCAACCCACGAGCACTCGGACACTGGCCTGAGTCGCCTGGAAGAGCTGGTCGAAACCGCGGGCACTGGGAATTGGGCGCGAGTCGTCCGGGAGAGTTAGTCAACCCCGTGGGCCTCGGACCCGGGTCCGAGTCACCCGGGAGAGCTGGTCGATACCGCGGGCCTTCTGACACGGGCCCGTTTCACCTGGGGCATATAGTCGATCCCGCAGGCCCTCGGACAAGGGCCAGAGACCCCCGGGATAACTGGTCGACCCTGCGGGTCTCGGACTTGAGCCCGCGTCACCCGGGACTGGGGGTCGACCCCGCGGGCGCTTGAACCCGATCCCGACTCGCCCGGGACAGCTGGTCCACACCTCGGGGCCTCGGACCCGCGCCCAGGTCAAGAGGAAGGTTGGTCGACACCACGGGACATCGGGCACGGGCCCTGATTGCCCAGGACAGCTAGTCAACCCCGTGTGCCTCAGACCCATCCCGAGTCAGCCAGGAGAGCTGGTCGATACCGCGTGCCCTTGGACCCAGGCCCGAGTCACCCGGGGCAGCTGGTAAAAACCGCGAGCCCTCGGACCCGGGCCCAGATCACCCGGGAGAGATGTCGATCTGCGGTCCCTCGGACTCATGCACAGGTCGCAAGGGACAGCTGGTCGTGCACGAGGATCCATAAGCAAGGGCCCGAGTCACCCGGGTGAGCTGGGCGACACCACAGGCCCTCGGACCCTGGCCCGTGTCACCAGGGAGAGTTGGTCGCCTCCACGGGCCCTTGGACACAAGCGCAGTTCGCCCGGGATAGCTGGTTGACCATGCAGGCTGTTGGACATGGACCCGAGTCTCCCAGGGCAGACAGTCGACCCTGTGGGCCCTGGCACACTGACCGCAGTCCCATGGGACAGCTGGTCAACACCGCCGGCCCTCGGAGCCTGGCCCCAGTCGCCAAGGACAGCTGTTCGACCCCGCGGGTACTCGGACCCTGGCCCGAGTCACCCGGGAAAGCTGGTTGACCACGCAGGCCATCTAACCAGGGCGCGAGTCATCCGGGACAGCTGGTCGACTTCGCGGGAACTCGAACCCGGACCCGAGTCCCCCGAGATATCTGGTCGATCCCTCGGGCGTGGGAGCTGACCCGAGGGGCCTGGAAATGTGGTCTACACCGCAAACCCTCGGACACGACCGCGAGTCCACCAGGAAAGCTGGTCGACCCCGCGGGCCCTCCAACACGGGCTTGATACGCCCGGGAGAGCTGGCCAACACCACAGGCCCTCCGACATGGGCCCATTTCTCCCGGGACAGCTGGTCGACCCCGCAGGCAATCGGACTCGGGCCCGAGGCACCCGGGATTGCTGGTCGTCCTAAAGGACATTCGGACCCAGGCCCGAGTCGCCGGGGACAGGTGGTCGAAACTGCGAGACCTCGGACCCAGGCCCCATACGCCCAGGACAACTAATCAACGCCGCGGGCCCTAGGAACCGGGTCCGGGACACTCGGCAAAACTGGTCGACACCAAGGGCCTTCGTTCACTTGCCCTAGTCTCCAGGCACAGCTGGTCGACCCCGCGGGCCCTCGGAACCAGGCGTGGGTATCCCGGGACAGGTGGCCGATGCCGCAGGCCCTCGGACCTGGGTGCATGTCGCCCGGAGATGTGGTCGACCCAGCGGGCCCTCAGACCCACGCCCTCGTCGTGGGGGGCATTAAGTAAAACCCGTGAGCCCTCGGACCCTTGCCGAGGTCACCCGGGACAGCTGGTGGAACCGCGGTCCCTCGGACCAGGGAACAAGTCATCCGGGACAGCTGGTGGAACGGTGGTGCCTTGGACTCAGGCCCAGGTAGCAAGGGAGAGCTTGGCGAGCACGATGGTCCTTGGACCCTGGCCCGATTCGCCCGGGAGAGCCGCTTGACACCGTGGGACCTCGGACCCGGTCGCAAGTCTTCCGGGACATGTGGTCCACCCCGCAGGTCTCGGAGCTGAGCCCGCATCTCCGGGACTGGGGGTGGACACTGCGGGCGCATGAACCTGAGCCTGAGTCACCCGGGGGAGCTGGTCGATACCGCGGGCCCAAGGACACGGGCCCAGGTCACCGGGGAGAGCGGGTGGACAGCACGGGACCTCGGGCACGAGCCCTGGTCGCCCGGGAGAGCTAGTCGACCCCGCGGGACCTCGGACCCGGGCATGAGTCATCAAGGACAGCTGGTCAACCCACGAGCACTCGGACCCTGGCCTGAGTCGCCTGGAACAGCTGGTCGAAACCGCGGTCACTCGGAAATGGGCGCGAGTCATCCAGGAGAGTTGGTCAACACCGTGGGCTTCGGAACCGGGTTCGAGTCAGCCGAGAGAGCTGGTCGATACCAAGGACCTTCTGACACGGGCCCGTTTCAACGGGAGCGTATGGTCGACCCCACAGGCCCTCGGACACAAGCCCGAGACACCCGGGATTGCTGGTCGACCCCATCGACATTCGGACCTAGGCACGCGTTGCCCGGGCCAGGTTGTTGACCCTGCGGGACCTCGGACCCAGGCCCCATTCACCCGGGAAAACTGGTCAACACTGCGGTCCCTCATAACCGGGTCCGAGTCACCGGGCAAAACTGGTCAACACCAAGGGCCTTCGTTCACGGGCCCGGGTCTCCAGGCACAACTGGTCGATCCCGTGGGCACTCGTAACTGGGCGTGGGTATCCCGGGTTATGTGGTCGAGGCCACAGACCCTCGGACATGGGCGCATGTCGCCCGGAGGGGGTGGTCGACCCAGGGGGCCCTTGGACCCGCACCCTCGTTGTGCGGGGCAAGAAGTAAAACGCGTGAGCCCTCGGACCCTGGACAAGGTCACCCGGGACACCTGGTGGAACCGCGGTCCCTCGGACCAGGGAACAAGTCATCCGGGACAGCTGGTGGAACGGTGGTGCCTTGGACTCAGGCCCAGGTAGCAAGGGAGAGCTTGGCGAGCACGATGGTCCTTGGACCCTGGCCCGATTCGCCCAGGAGAGCCGCTTGACACCGTGGGACCTCGGACCCGGTCGCAAGTCTTCCGGGACATGTGGTCCACCCCGCAGGTCTCGGAGCTGAGCCCGCATCTCCGGGACTGGGGGTGGACACTGCGGGCGCATGAACCTGAGCCTGAGTCACCCGGGGGAGCTGGTCGATACCGCGGGCCCAAGGACACGGGCCCAGGTCACCCGGGAGAGCGGGTGGACAGCACGGGACCTCGGGCACGAGCCCTGGTCGCCCGGGAGAGCTAGTCGACCCCGCGGGACCTCGGACCCGGGCATGAGTCATCAAGGACAGCTGGTCAACCCACGAGCACTCGGACCCTGGCCTGAGTCGCCTGGAACAGCTGGTCGAAACCGCGGTCACTCGGAAATGGGCGCGAGTCATCCGGGAGAGTTGGTCAACACCGTGGGCTTCGGAACCGGGTTCGAGTCAGCCGAGAGAGCTGGTCGATACCAAGGACCTTCTGACACGGGCCCGTTTCAACGGGAGCGTATGGTCGACCCCACAGGCCCTCGGACACAAGCCCGAGACACCCGGGATTGCTGGTCGACCCCATCGACATTCGGACCTAGGCACGCGTTGCCCGGGCCAGGTTGTTGACCCTGCGGGACCTCGGACCCAGGCCCCATTCGCCCGGGAAAACTGGTCAACACTGCGGTCCCTCATAACCGGGTCCGAGTCACCGGGCAAAACTGGTCAACACCAAGGGCCTTCGTTCACGGGCCCGGGTCTCCAGGCACAACTGGTCGATCCCGTGGGCACTCGTAACTGGGCGTGGGTATCCCGGGTTATGTGGTCGAGGCCACAGACCCTCGGACATGGGCTCATGTCGCCCGGAGGGGGTGGTCGACCCAGGGGGCCCTTGGACCCGCACCCTCGTTGTGCGGGGCAAGAAGTAAAACACGTGAGCCCTCGGACCCTGGACAAGGTCACCCGGGACACCTGGTGGAACCGCGGTCCCTCGGAACCGGGAACAAGTCATCCGGGGCAGCTGGTCGACCCCACGGGCACTCGTACATGGGCCCGAGTCCGCCTGGAACAGCTGGTCGACACGCAGGCCTTCAGACCTGGGCCCGAGTCGCCTGTGACCCTTTTTCGAAAACGTGGGAACTCGGACAAGAGCCCAGGACACCCGGGAGAGCTGGTCGACACCATGGGCCCTCGGACCTGGGCCCGAGTCACCCGGGACAACTGGTCGACACTGCCGGCCTTCGTTCAGAAGCCTGTGTCTCACAGAACAGCTAGTCGACTCCGCGGGTCCTTGGACACAAGCGCAAGTCGCCCGGGAGAGCTGGTTGACCATGCGGGCCCTCGGAAACGGGCCCGAGTCGCCCAGGGCAGATGTTTGACCCTGCGGGCCCTGGCACAAGGTCCGGAGTCCCCCAGGACAGCTGGTCGACTCCGCGGGCCCTTGGACACAAGCGCAAGTCGCCTGGGAGAGCTGGTTGACCATGCGAGCCCTCGGACACGGGCCCGAGTCGCCCAGGGCAGATGGTTGACCCTGCGGGCCCTGGCACACGGGCCAGAGTCCCCCGGGACACTGCGGGCCCTCGGAGCCTGGCCTGAGTCACCAAGGACAGCTGTTCGACCCCACGGGTACTCGGACCCTGGCCCTAGTTGGCTGGGACTGCTGGTCGACCCCGCGGGCCCTCGGACCCGATCACGAGTCGCCCGTGCGAGCTGGTCGATCCCGCGGGTCCTCGGACCCGGGCCCAAGTCACCTGGGAGCAATTGTCAACTCCTCGGCCCTAGTTCATGGCCCCGCTTGTCCAGGCACAGTTGGTCGACACCGCGTGCCCTCGGACCCGGGCCCAGGTCACCCGGGACAGCTGTTTGACCCCACGGGACCTCCGACCCGTGCTCGTGTCTTCAGGACACCTGGTCAACTCCAAGGGCCCTTGGACCAGGGCACGACTCCCCCGGGACAGCAGGTCGACCCCGTGTGACCACTGTTAAGGGCCATGTCTGCCGGGATAGCTGGTGGACAACGCAGGCCCTCGGACTCGAGCGCGAGTCTCCCGGGACAGCTGGTCGACACCGCGGGACCACGGACATGATCACAATTCGCCCGGGACATCTGGTCGACACCGTGTGCCCTCGGACCCGGGCCAGGGTCACCCAGGACAGCTGGTCATCCCCGTGGGACCTCAGGCATGGGGCCAAGTCGCCCGGGACCTCTGGTCAAAATCACACACCTTTGGTTCCGGGCTCATGTCGCCCAGGACAGCTGGTCAACACCGCGGGACCTCGGACCTGAGCGCGAGTCACGCAAGACACCTGGTCGACACCAAGGGCCCTTGGACCCACTCACGAATCGCCCAGGACAGCGGGTAGAACCTGCGGGCCTTCAGGGAAGGGCCCGTGTCGCACTGGAGAGCTGGTCGACACCGTGGGCCCTCGTTCAAGGGACCGTGTCTCCCAGGGAGAGCTGGGCAACACTGCGGGCCCTCCAACCCGAGCCCGAGTCCCCCCGGGGCAGCTGTTCGACACCTCGAGCCCTCGGACCCAAGCCCTACTGGCCCGGGAGAGCTGTTTGACACCGCGGTCCCTCGGACGCGATTGCGAGCTGCCCGGGAGAGCTGGTCGACCCCGCCGGACATCGGAACCGAGCCCGAGGCACCCGTGAGAGCTGGTCGAACCCGTGGGCCACGGACACGGGCCCGAGTCGCCCGGGATTTCTGGTGGACACCGCGCACCCTCGGACCCAGGCTCAGGTCAACCGGGACAGCTGGTGGAACTGTGGTGCTTGGACTGGGGCCCAGGTAGCAAAGGAGAGCTGGTCAAAATCACATGCCTTCGGGACATCTGGTCGACACCGCATGCACTCGGACCCTGGCCCCAGTTGCCCGGGAGAGCTGGTTTACCCCGCGGGGCCACAGACCCAATCGAGAGTCTCCCGGGACAGCAGGTCGACCATGCAGGCCTTCGGACCCTGGCCCGAATCGCCCGGGAGAGGTGGTCGATCCCACGGGCACTAGGACCCAGGTCCGAGTCAGCCGGAAGTGCTGATCGACACCGCGGGACCTCGAACCCGGGCCAGAATCGCCCGGGGCAGCTGATAAACACCAAGAGCCATTGGACCCTGGCCCAGATCACCCCGGACAGCTGGTCGATCCGCGGCCCCTTGGACTCGGGCCCAGGTGCAAGGGACAGCTGGTCAACACGAGGGTCCTTGGGGAAGGGCCTGTGTCGCCCGGGATAGCTGGTGGACACCGCGGGCACTCGCACCCAGTCCCTAGTCGCCCGTGAGAACTGGTCCACACCGCCGGCCTTTAGACCCAATCGAGTGTGGCCCGGGACAGCTGGTCGACCACGCAGGCCTTTAGACCCTGGCCCGAATCGCCCGGGAGAGCTGGTCGATCCCGTGGGCCTCAGACCCGGACCCGGGTCGCCCGGGACATCTGGTCGACACCGCGCGCCCTCGGTCCCGGGCCCAGGTCCCCCAGGACAGCTGGTTGACCCCACGGGACCTCAGGCACGGGCCCAAGTAGCCCGGGACATTTGGTCAAAATCACACACTTTTGGACCCGGGCTCATGTCACCCGAGACAGTTGGTTGACTCTGCAGGACGTTGGAGCCTGGCCCGAGTCGCCATGGACAGCTATCCAACACCGCGGGCCCTCAGACCCAAGCCTGAGTGGCCCAGCAAAGATGGTCGACACCACGAACCCTTGGACACGACCGCGAGTCACCCGGGAGAGCTGGTCGACACCGCGGGCCCTCCGACACGGGCCCAATTTGCCCGGGAGATATCGTCAACACCGCGGGCCCTCCGACACAGGCCCGATTCGCCCGGGACAGCTGGTCGTCCCCGCAGGCCGTTGGAACTGGGCCCGAGTGACCTGGGACTGCTGGTCGACCCTGCAGGCCTTCAGACACGGTCCCGAGTCGCCCGGGAGAGCTGCTCGACCCTGCGGGCCCTCGGACCTGGGCCCGAGTCACCCGGGGCAGCAAGTAAACCCCGTGAGCCCTCGGACCCTGGCCCAGGTCACCCAGGCCAGCTGGTGGAACCACGGTCCCTTGGACCCAGGGGCAAGTCATCCGGGACAGCTTGTCCATACCGCGGGCACTCGGACATGGGCCCGAGTCACCCGGGTTCGCTTGTCGAAACCGCAGGCCTTGAGACCCGGGCCGAGGACACCTAGGAGAGCTGTTCGACCACGCGGGACCTTGGACCCGGTCCTGAATCGCCCGGGGTAGCTGGCCATACCTGTGAGCCCTCCGACCCAAGCCCAGGTCACACGGGAGAGCTGGTCGAACTGCGGTCCCTCGGACTTGGTCCCAGGTCGCAAGGGACAGCTGTTGGAGCACAAGGGTCCGCAGGCAAGGGCCCAAGTCACCTGGGATAGCTGGTCGACCCGGCGGGCCCTCGGACCCAGGCCCGAGTTGCCCAGGGCAACTGTTCCACACCGAGGACCCTCGGACAGGGACCCAGGTCACCCAGGAGATATGGTCGACACCGCGGACCCTCAGATATGAGCCAGAGTCCCCCGGGAGAGCTGGTCGACACCACGGGCCCTCGGAACCTGGCCCGATTTGCCTGGGGCAACTGGTTGACACCGCTGGCCCTCGTTCATGGGCCTGTGTGTACCGGGACAACTGGTTGACTCCG
Organism: Sus scrofa; assembly: GCF_000003025.6. Taxonomy (NCBI): domain Eukaryota; kingdom Metazoa; phylum Chordata; class Mammalia; order Artiodactyla; family Suidae; genus Sus; species Sus scrofa. The sequence continues at coordinate 329,324 of NW_018084866.1, forward strand.
CAGGCCCTTGGACACGAGCGTGATTCGCCCGGGACAACTGGCCAACACTGCAGGCCCTCGGACACAGGCCTGAGTCGCCCATGGCAGATGTTCGACCCTGCGGGTCCTGGGACATGGGCCGGAGTCCGCAGGGACAGCTGGTAGAACCCACGGGCCCTCGGAGCCTGGCCCGAGTAACCCGGAGCAGCTGGTCGACACTGCGAGACCTGTGACATGTACCCGAATCCCCCGGTTAAGCGGATCGACCCCATGGGCCCTCAGACCATGGCCAGTCACCTGGGACAGGTGGTCAACCCTGTGGGCACTTGGACGGTGGCCCAAGTTGCCCAGGACAGCTGGTCGACACCGTGGGACCTCGGACCCAGGCCCGAGTCACCCGGGACAACTGGTCGACACCACCGGCCCTCTTTCACGGGCCCGAGACTCCCGGGACAGCTGGACGACACCGTGGGCACATGGTCGACCCTGCGGGCCCTGGGACACGGGCCTGAGTCCCCCAGGACAGCTGGTCGACCCCGCGGGCCCTCGGAGCCTGGCCCGTGTCGCCAAGGACATCTGGTTGACCCCGCCGGCACTCAGACCCTGGCCCTAGTCGCCCGGGACAGCTGCTCTACCCCGCGGGCCATTGGACCCAATCGCGAGTCGCCCGGGAGGGCTGGTCGACCCCGCAGGCACTCGGACCCAGGCCCAAGTCGCCCGGAAGAGCTGGTCAAACCTGTGGGACCTTGGACCCGAGCACAAGTCACGCAGTAGAGCTGGTCGACACCATGGGCCCTCGGACCCAGGATCGAGTTGTTCGGGAGAGCTGGTCGACACCGTGGGACCTCGGTCAAGGGCCCGAGTCTCCAGGACAGCTGGTCGACACCGCGGGACCTCGGACCCGAGCCTGAGTTGCGCAGGACTGATGGTCGAAAACACGGGCCCTCGGCTGCGGGCATGAGTAACACGGGACAGAAGGTCAACACCACAGGCCCTCAGGGAAGGGCCTGAGTCGCGCTGGAGAGCTGGTCGACACCACGGGCCATCGTTCAAGGTCCTGTGTCTCCCGGGATAGCTGGTCGACCCTGCGGGCCCTCAGACCCGGGCCCGCGAGCCCGGGACCACTGGTCAACACCTCGGGCCCTCGTTCATGGGCGAAGGTAGCCTGGGACAGACTCCGCTAGCCGTCGGACATGGGCCCAGATCAACCTGGACAGCTGGTCGACACGTGGTCCCTTGGACTGGGTCCCAGGTCCCAAAGGACAGCTGGTCATTTACGAGGGTCCTCGGGCAAGGGCCCTAGATGGACGGGATATCTGGTTGACCCCGCAGGCACTTGGACCATGGCCCAAGTCGTCCGGGAGAGTAGGTCGACCCTGCAGGACCTCGGACCCGAGCGCGAGTCATGCAGTAGAGCTGAACGACACCATGGGCCCTCGGACCCGGGACTGAGTCACCCGGGGCAGCTGGTAAACACCGTGAAACCTCAGACCTGGGAACGCGAGCCCGGGACCACTGGTCAACACCTCGGGCCCTCATTCACGGGCCCGAGTCTCCTGGGATGGCTGGTGGACACCGCGGTCACTCGACCTGATCAAAAGTTGCCCGGGAGGGTTGGTCTTCCCCACGGGACCTGGGACCCAAGCCCGAGTCGCCCAGTACAGGAGGTCGGAACAGGAGCCCTCGGACCCTGGCTGATGAGCCCAGGAGAACAGGACGAACCCGCGGGACCTCGGAAAAGGGCGAGAGGCATTCAGGACAGCTGGTTGAACCCGCGGGAACTCGGACACGGGCCTGAGTTTCCGGGGAAAACTGGTCGACACTGCCGGCCCTCGTCCACGGGCCTGTGTCTCATGGGACAGCTGGTCGACACTGAGGGCCCTTGGACATGAGTGTGAGTCACCCGGGAGATCTGGCCGAACCTGCGGGCCCTCAGACATAGGCCCGAATCGCCCAGGGCACATGGTCAGCCCTGCAGGGCCTGGGACACGGGCCGAAGTCCCCCGGGACTGCTGGTCAACCCCGCGGGCCCTCGGAGCCTGGCCCGTGTCACCAAGGACAGCTGGTCGAACCCGTGGGCACTCGGACCCTGGCCGTACTCGCCTAGGTCAGCTGCTCGACCCCGCGGGCACTCGACCCTGGCACTAGTGGCCAGGGAGAGCTGGTCAACACCGCGGGCCCTCGGACACGGGCCAGAGTCCCCCGGGACAGCTGGTAAACCGCGGTCCCTCGGAACGGGAACAAGTCATCCGGGACAGCTGGTCGAAACCACGGGCACTCGTACATGGGCCCGAGCCCCCAGGAACAGCTGGTCGACCCGCAGGCCTTCTGACCCGGGCCCGAGTCACACGTGACCCTTTGTCGAAAACGTGGGAACTCGGACCCGAGCCCATGACACCCGGGAGAGCTGGTCGACACCGCGGGCCCTCGGACCCGGGCCCGAGTCCCCCGGGACAACTGGTCGACACTGCCGGCCTTCGTTCACGGGACTGTGTCTCGCGGGACAGCTGGACGACTCCGCGGGTCTTTGGACACAAGCGCAAGTCGCCCGGGAGAGCTGGTTGACCATGCGGGCCCTTGGACACGGACCCGAGTCTCCCAGGGCAGACGGTCGACCCTGCGGGCCCTGGCACACTGACCGCAGTCCCATGGGACAACTGGTCGACACCGCCGGCCCTCGGAGACTGGCCCCAGTTGCCAAGGACAGCTGTTCGACCCCGCGGTTACTCGGACCCTGGCCCGAGTCACCCGGGAAAGCTGGTTGACCACGCAGGCCATCTAACCAGGGCGCGAGTCATCCGGGACAGCTGGTCGACCCCGCGGGAACTCGAACCCGGACCCGATTGCCCTGGGATATCTGGTCGATCCCTCGGGCGTGGGAGCTGACCAGAGGGGCCTGGAAATGTGGTCTACACCGCAAACCCTCGGACACGACCGCGAGTCCACCAGGAAAGCTGGTCGACCCCGCGGGCCCTCCAACATGGGCTTGATACGCCCGGGAGTGCTGGCCAACACCACAGGCCCTCCAACACGGGCCCGTTTCTCCCGGGACAGCTGGTCGACCCCGCAGGCAATTGGACTTGGGCCCGAGGCACCCGGGATTGCTGGTCGTCCTAAAGGACATTCGGACCCAGGCCCGAGTCGCCGGGGACAGGTGGTCGAAACTGCGAGACCTCGGACCCAGGCCCCATACGCCCAGGACAATTAATCAACGCTGCGGGCCCTAGGAACCGGGTCCGGGACACTCGGCAAATCTGGTCGACACCAAGGGCCCTCGTTCACGGGTCCTAGTCTCCAGGCACAGCTGGTCGAACCCGCGGGCCCTCGGAACCAGGCGCGGGTATCCCGGGATAGGTGGTTGATCCCGCAGGCCCTCGGACCTGGGTGCATGTCGCCCGGAGAGGTGGTCAACCCGGCGGGCCCTCAGACCCACGCCCTCGTCGTGCGGGGCATTAAGTAAAACCCGTGAGAACTCGGACCCTTGCCGAGGTCACCCGGGACAGCTGGTGGAACCGCGGTCCCTCGGACCAGGGAACAAGTCATCCGGGACAGCTGGTGGAATGGTGGTGCCTTGGACTCAGGCCCAGGTAGCAAGGGAGAGCTTGGCGAGCACGATGGTCCTTGGACCCTGGCCCGAGTCGCCTGGGAGAGCCGCTTGACACCGTGGGACCTCGGACCCGGTCGCAAGTCTTCCGGGACATGTGGTCCACCCCGCAGGTCTCGGAGCTGAGCCCGCATCTCCGGGACTGGGGGTGGACACTGCGGGCGCATGAACCTGAGCCTGAGTCACCCGGGGGAGCTGGTCGATACCACGGGCACACGGACACGGGCCCAGGTCACCCGGGAGAGCGGGTGGACAGCACGGGACCTCGGGCACGAGCCCTGGTCGCCCGGGAGAGCTAGTCGACCCCGCGGGACCTCGGACCCGGGCATGAGTCATCAAGGACAGCTGGTCAACCCACGAGCACTCGGACACTGGCCTGAGTCGCCTGGAAGAGCTGGTCGAAACCGCGGGCACTGGGAATTGGGCGCGAGTCGTCCGGGAGAGTTAGTCAACCCCGTGGGCCTCGGACCCGGGTCCGAGTCACCCGGGAGAGCTGGTCGATACCGCGGGCCTTCTGACACGGGCCCGTTTCACCTGGGGCATATAGTCGATCCCGCAGGCCCTCGGACAAGGGCCAGAGACCCCCGGGATAACTGGTCGACCCTGCGGGTCTCGGACTTGAGCCCGCGTCACCCGGGACTGGGGGTCGACCCCGCGGGCGCTTGAACCCGATCCCGACTCGCCCGGGACAGCTGGTCACACCTCGGGCCTCGGACCCGCGCCCAGGTCAAGAGGAAGGTTGGTCGACACCACGGGACATCGGGCACGGGCCCTGATGGCCCAGGACAGCTAGTCAACCCCGTGTGCCTCAGACCCATCCCGAGTCAGCCAGGAGAGCTGGTCGATACCGCGTGCCCTTGGACCCAGGCCCGAGTCACCCGGGGCAGCTGGTAAAAACCGCGAGCCCTCGGACCCGGGCCCAGATCACCCGGGAGAGATGTCGATCTGCGGTCCCTCGGACTCATGCACAGGTCGCAAGGGACAGTGGTCGTGCACGAGGATCCATAAGCAAGGGCCCGAGTCACCCGGGTGAGCTGGGCGATCACCACAGGCCCTCGGACCCTGGCCCGTGTCACCAGGGAGAGTTGGTCGCCTCCACGGGCCCTTGGACACAAGCGCAGTTCGCCCCGGGATAGCTGGTTGACCATGCAGGCTGTTGGACATGGACCCGAGTCTCCCAGGGCAGACAGTCGACCCTGTGGGCCCTGGCACACTGACCGCAGTCCCATGGGACAGCTGGTCAACACCGCCGGCCCTCGGAGCCTGGCCCCAGTCGCCAAGGACAGCTGTTCGACCCCGCGGGTACTCGGACCCTGGCCCGAGTCACCCGGGAAAGCTGGTTGACCACGCAGGCCATCTAACCAGGGCGCGAGTCATCCGGGACAGCTGGTCGACTTCGCGGGAACTCGAACCCGGACCCGAGTCCCCCGAGATATCTGGTCGATCCCTCGGGCGTGGGAGCTGACCCGAGGGGCCTGGAAATGTGGTCTACACCGCAAACCCTCGGACACGACCGCGAGTCCACCAGGAAAGCTGGTCGACCCCGCGGGCCCTCCAACACGGGCTTGATACGCCCGGGAGAGCTGGCCAACACCACAGGCCCTCCGACATGGGCCCATTTCTCCCGGGACAGCTGGTCGACCCCGCAGGCAATCGGACTCGGGCCCGAGGCACCCGGGATTGCTGGTCGTCCTAAAGGACATTCGGACCCAGGCCCGAGTCGCCGGGGACAGGTGGTCGAAACTGCGAGACCTCGGACCCAGGCCCCATACGCCCAGGACAACTAATCAACGCCGCGGGCCCTAGGAACCGGGTCCGGGACACTCGGCAAAACTGGTCGACACCAAGGGCCTTCGTTCACTTGCCCTAGTCTCCAGGCACAGCTGGTCGACCCCGCGGGCCCTCGGAACCAGGCGTGGGTATCCCGGGACAGGTGGCCGATGCCGCAGGCCCTCGGACCTGGGTGCATGTCGCCCGGAGATGTGGTCGACCCAGCGGGCCCTCAGACCCACGCCCTCGTCGTGGGGGGCATTAAGTAAAACCCGTGAGCCCTCGGACCCTTGCCGAGGTCACCCGGGACAGCTGGTGGAACCGCGGTCCCTCGGACCAGGGAACAAGTCATCCGGGACAGCTGGTGGAACGGTGGTGCCTTGGACTCAGGCCCAGGTAGCAAGGGAGAGCTTGGCGAGCACGATGGTCCTTGGACCCTGGCCCGATTCGCCCGGGAGAGCCGCTTGACACCGTGGGACCTCGGACCCGGTCGCAAGTCTTCCGGGACATGTGGTCCACCCCGCAGGTCTCGGAGCTGAGCCCGCATCTCCGGGACTGGGGTGGACACTGCGGGCGCATGAACCTGAGCCTGAGTCACCCGGGGGAGCTGGTCGATACCGCGGGCCCAAGGACACGGGCCCAGGTCACCGGGGAGAGCGGGTGGACAGCACGGGACCTCGGGCACGAGCCCTGGTCGCCCGGGAGAGCTAGTCGACCCCGCGGGACCTCGGACCCGGGCATGAGTCATCAAGGACAGCTGGTCAACCCACGAGCACTCGGACCCTGGCCTGAGTCGCCTGGAACAGCTGGTCGAAACCGCGGTCACTCGGAAATGGGCGCGAGTCATCCAGGAGAGTTGGTCAACACCGTGGGCTTCGGAACCGGGTTCGAGTCAGCCGAGAGAGCTGGTCGATACCAAGGACCTTCTGACACGGGCCCGTTTCAACGGGAGCGTATGGTCGACCCCACAGGCCCTCGGACACAAGCCCGAGACACCCGGGATTGCTGGTCGACCCCATCGACATTCGGACCTAGGCACGCGTTGCCCGGGCCAGGTTGTTGACCCTGCGGGACCTCGGACCCAGGCCCCATTCACCCGGGAAAACTGGTCAACACTGCGGTCCCTCATAACCGGGTCCGAGTCACCGGGCAAAACTGGTCAACACCAAGGGCCTTCGTTCACGGGCCCGGGTCTCCAGGCACAACTGGTCGATCCCGTGGGCACTCGTAACTGGGCGTGGGTATCCCGGGTTATGTGGTCGAGGCCACAGACCCTCGGACATGGGCGCATGTCGCCCGGAGGGGGTGGTCGACCCAGGGGGCCCTTGGACCCGCACCCTCGTTGTGCGGGGCAAGAAGTAAAACGCGTGAGCCCTCGGACCCTGGACAAGGTCACCCGGGACACCTGGTGGAACCGCGGTCCCTCGGACCAGGGAACAAGTCATCCGGGACAGCTGGTGGAACGGTGGTGCCTTGGACTCAGGCCCAGGTAGCAAGGGAGAGCTTGGCGAGCACGATGGTCCTTGGACCCTGGCCCGATTCGCCCAGGAGAGCCGCTTGACACCGTGGGACCTCGGACCCGGTCGCAAGTCTTCCGGGACATGTGGTCCACCCCGCAGGTCTCGGAGCTGAGCCCGCATCTCCGGGACTGGGGGTGGACACTGCGGGCGCATGAACCTGAGCCTGAGTCACCCGGGGAGCTGGTCGATACCGCGGGCCCAAGGACACGGGCCCAGGTCACCCGGGAGAGCGGGTGGACAGCACGGGACCTCGGGCACGAGCCCTGGTCGCCCGGGAGAGCTAGTCGACCCCGCGGGACCTCGGACCCGGGCATGAGTCATCAAGGACAGCTGGTCAACCCACGAGCACTCGGACCCTGGCCTGAGTCGCCTGGAACAGCTGGTCGAAACCGCGGTCACTCGGAAATGGGCGCGAGTCATCCGGGAGAGTTGGTCAACACCGTGGGCTTCGGAACCGGGTTCGAGTCAGCCGAGAGAGCTGGTCGATACCAAGGACCTTCTGACACGGGCCCGTTTCAACGGGAGCGTATGGTCGACCCCACAGGCCCTCGGACACAAGCCCGAGACACCCGGGATTGCTGGTCGACCCCATCGACATTCGGACCTAGGCACGCGTTGCCCGGGCCAGGTTGTTGACCCTGCGGGACCTCGGACCCAGGCCCCATTCGCCCGGGAAAACTGGTCAACACTGCGGTCCCTCATAACCGGGTCCGAGTCACCGGGCAAAACTGGTCAACACCAAGGGCCTTCGTTCACGGGCCCGGGTCTCCAGGCACAACTGGTCGATCCCGTGGGCACTCGTAACTGGGCGTGGGTATCCCGGGTTATGTGGTCGAGGCCACAGACCCTCGGACATGGGCTCATGTCGCCCGGAGGGGGTGGTCGACCCAGGGGGCCCTTGGACCCGCACCCTCGTTGTGCGGGGCAAGAAGTAAAACACGTGAGCCCTCGGACCCTGGACAAGGTCACCCGGGACACCTGGTGGAACCGCGGTCCCTCGGAACCGGGAACAAGTCATCCGGGGCAGCTGGTCGACCCCACGGGCACTCGTACATGGGCCCGAGTCCGCCTGGAACAGCTGGTCGACACGCAGGCCTTCAGACCTGGGCCCGAGTCGCCTGTGACCCTTTTTCGAAAACGTGGGAACTCGGACAAGAGCCCAGGACACCCGGGAGAGCTGGTCGACACCATGGGCCCTCGGACCTGGGCCCGAGTCACCCGGGACAACTGGTCGACACTGCCGGCCTTCGTTCAGAAGCCTGTGTCTCACAGAACAGCTGGTCGACTCCGCGGGTCCTTGGACACAAGCGCAAGTCGCCCGGGAGAGCTGGTTGACCATGCGGGCCCTCGGAAACGGGCCCGAGTCGCCCAGGGCAGATGTTTGACCCTGCGGGCCCTGGCACAAGGTCCGGAGTCCCCCAGGACAGCTGGTCGACTCCGCGGGCCCTTGGACACAAGCGCAAGTCGCCTGGGAGAGCTGGTTGACCATGCGAGCCCTCGGACACGGGCCCGAGTCGCCCAGGGCAGATGGTTGACCCTGCGGGCCCTGGCACACGGGCCAGAGTCCCCCGGGACACTGCGGGCCCTCGGAGCCTGGCCTGAGTCACCAAGGACAGCTGTTCGACCCCACGGGTACTCGGACCCTGGCCCTAGTTGGCTGGGACTGCTGGTCGACCCCGCGGGCCCTCGGACCCGATCACGAGTCGCCCGTGCGAGCTGGTCGATCCCGCGGGTCCTCGGACCCGGGCCCAAGTCACCTGGGAGCAATTGTCAACTCCTCGGGCCCTAGTTCATGGCCCCGCTTGTCCAGGCACAGTTGGTCGACACCGCGTGCCCTCGGACCCGGGCCCAGGTCACCCGGGACAGCTGTTTGACCCCACGGGACCTCCGACCCGTGCTCGTGTCTTCAGGACACCTGGTCAACTCCAAGGGCCCTTGGACCAGGGCACGACTCCCCCGGGACAGCAGGTCGACCCCGTGTGACCACTGTTAAGGGCCATGTCTGCCGGGATAGCTGGTGGACAACGCAGGCCCTCGGACTCGAGCGCGAGTCTCCCGGGACAGCTGGTCGACACCGCGGGACCACGGACATGATCACAATTCGCCCGGGACATCTGGTCGACACCGTGTGCCCTCGGACCCGGGCCAGGGTCACCCAGGACAGCTGGTCATCCCCGTGGGACCTCAGGCATGGGGCCAAGTCGCCCGGGACCTCTGGTCAAAATCACACACCTTTGGTTCCGGGCTCATGTCGCCCAGGACAGCTGGTCAACACCGCGGGACCTCGGACCTGAGCGCGAGTCACGCAAGACACCTGGTCGACACCAAGGGCCCTTGGACCCACTCACGAATCGCCCAGGACAGCGGGTAGAACCTGCGGGCCTTCAGGGAAGGGCCCGTGTCGCACTGGAGAGCTGGTCGACACCGTGGGCCCTCGTTCAAGGGACCGTGTCTCCCAGGGAGAGCTGGGCAACACTGCGGGCCCTCCAACCCGAGCCCGAGTCCCCCCGGGGCAGCTGTTCGACACCTCGAGCCCTCGGACCCAAGCCCTACTGGCCCGGGAGAGCTGTTTGACACCGCGGTCCCTCGGACGCGATTGCGAGCTGCCCGGGAGAGCTGGTCGACCCCGCCGGACATCGGAACCGAGCCCGAGGCACCCGTGAGAGCTGGTCGAACCCGTGGGCCACGGACACGGGCCCGAGTCGCCCGGGATTTCTGGTGGACACCGCGCACCCTCGGACCCAGGCTCAGGTCAACCGGGACAGCTGGTGGAACTGTGGTGCTTGGACTGGGGCCCAGGTAGCAAAGGAGAGCTGGTCAAAATCACATGCCTTCGGGACATCTGGTCGACACCGCATGCACTCGGACCCTGGCCCCAGTTGCCCGGGAGAGCTGGTTTACCCCGCGGGGCCACAGACCCAATCGAGAGTCTCCCGGGACAGCAGGTCGACCATGCAGGCCTTCGGACCCTGGCCCGAATCGCCCGGGAGAGGTGGTCGATCCCACGGGCACTAGGACCCAGGTCCGAGTCAGCCGGAAGTGCTGATCGACACCGCGGGACCTCGAACCCGGGCCAGAATCGCCCGGGGCAGCTGATAAACACCAAGAGCCATTGGACCCTGGCCCAGATCACCCCGGACAGCTGGTCGATCCGCGGCCCCTTGGACTCGGGCCCAGGTGCAAGGGACAGCTGGTCAACACGAGGGTCCTTGGGGAAGGGCCTGTGTCGCCCGGGATAGCTGGTGGACACCGCGGGCACTCGCACCCAGTCCCTAGTCGCCCGTGAGAACTGGTCCACACCGCCGGCCTTTAGACCCAATCGAGTGTGGCCCGGGACAGCTGGTCGACCACGCAGGCCTTTAGACCCTGGCCCGAATCGCCCGGGAGAGCTGGTCGATCCCGTGGGCCTCAGACCCGGACCCGGGTCGCCCGGGACATCTGGTCGACACCGCGCGCCCTCGGTCCCGGGCCCAGGTCCCCCAGGACAGCTGGTTGACCCCACGGGACCTCAGGCACGGGCCCAAGTAGCCCGGGACATTTGGTCAAAATCACACACTTTTGGACCCGGGCTCATGTCACCCGAGACAGTTGGTTGACTCTGCAGGACGTTGGAGCCTGGCCCGAGTCGCCATGGACAGCTATCCAACACCGCGGGCCCTCAGACCCAAGCCTGAGTGGCCCAGCAAAGATGGTCGACACCACGAACCCTTGGACACGACCGCGAGTCACCCGGGAGAGCTGGTCGACACCGCGGGCCCTCCGACACGGGCCCAATTTGCCCGGGAGATATCGTCAACACCGCGGGCCCTCCGACACAGGCCCGATTCGCCCGGGACAGCTGGTCGTCCCCGCAGGCCGTTGGAACTGGGCCCGAGTGACCTGGGACTGCTGGTCGACCCTGCAGGCCTTCAGACACGGTCCCGAGTCGCCCGGGAGAGCTGCTCGACCCTGCGGGCCCTCGGACCTGGGCCCGAGTCACCCGGGGCAGCAAGTAAACCCCGTGAGCCCTCGGACCCTGGCCCAGGTCACCCAGGCCAGCTGGTGGAACCACGGTCCCTTGGACCCAGGGGCAAGTCATCCGGGACAGCTTGTCCATACCGCGGGCACTCGGACATGGGCCCGAGTCACCCGGGTTCGCTTGTCGAAACCGCAGGCCTTGAGACCCGGGCCGAGGACACCTAGGAGAGCTGTTCGACCACGCGGGACCTTGGACCCGGTCCTGAATCGCCCGGGTAGCTGGCCATACCTGTGAGCCCTCCGACCCAAGCCCAGGTCACACGGGAGAGCTGGTCGAACTGCGGTCCCTCGGACTTGGTCCCAGGTCGCAAGGGACAGCTGTTGGAGCACAAGGGTCCGCAGGCAAGGGCCCAAGTCACCTGGGATAGCTGGTCGACCCGGCGGGCCCTCGGACCCAGGCCCGAGTTGCCCAGGGCAACTGTTCCACACCGAGGACCCTCGGACAGGGACCCAGGTCACCCAGGAGATATGGTCGACACCGCGGACCCTCAGATATGAGCCAGAGTCCCCCGGGAGAGCTGGTCGACACCACGGGCCCTCGGAACCTGGCCCGATTTGCCTGGGGCAACTGGTTGACACCGCTGGCCCTCGTTCATGGGCCTGTGTGTACCGGGACAACTGGTTGACTCCGCAGGCCCTTGGACACGAGCGTGATTCGCCCGGGACAACTGGCCAACACTGCAGGCCCTCGGACACAGGCCTGAGTCGCCCATGGCAGATGTTCGACCCTGCGGGTCCTGGGACATGGGCCGGAGTCCGCAGGGACAGCTGGTAGAACCCACGGGCCCTCGGAGCCTGGCCCGAGTAACCCGGAGCAGCTGGTCGACACTGCGAGACCTGTGACATGTACCCGAATCCCCCGGTTAAGCGGATCGACCCCATGGGCCCTCAGACCATGGCCAGTCACCTGGGACAGGTGGTCAACCCTGTGGGCACTTGGACGGTGGCCCAAGTTGCCCAGGACAGCTGGTCGACACCGTGGGACCTCGGACCCAGGCCCGAGTCACCCGGGACAACTGGTCGACACCACCGGCCCTCTTTCACGGGCCCGAGACTCCCGGGACAGCTGGACGACACCGTGGGCACATGGTCGACCCTGCGGGCCCTGGGACACGGGCCTGAGTCCCCCAGGACAGCTGGTCGACCCCGCGGGCCCTCGGAGCCTGGCCCGTGTCGCCAAGGACATCTGGTTGACCCCGCCGGCACTCAGACCCTGGCCCTAGTCGCCCGGGACAGCTGCTCTACCCCGCGGGCCATTGGACCCAATCGCGAGTCGCCCGGGAGGGCTGGTCGACCCCGCAGGCACTCGGACCCAGGCCCAAGTCGCCCGGAAGAGCTGGTCAAACCTGTGGGACCTTGGACCCGAGCACAAGTCACGCAGTAGAGCTGGTCGACACCATGGGCCCTCGGACCCAGGATCGAGTTGTTCGGGAGAGCTGGTCGACACCGTGGGACCTCGGTCAAGGGCCCGAGTCTCCAGGACAGCTGGTCGACACCGCGGGACCTCGGACCCGAGCCTGAGTTGCGCAGGACTGATGGTCGAAAACACGGGCCCTCGGCTGCGGGCATGAGTAACACGGGACAGAAGGTCAACACCACAGGCCCTCAGGGAAGGGCCTGAGTCGCGCTGGAGAGCTGGTCGACACCACGGGCCATCGTTCAAGGTCCTGTGTCTCCCGGGATAGCTGGTCGACCCTGCGGGCCCTCAGACCCGGGCCCGCGAGCCCGGGACCACTGGTCAACACCTCGGGCCCTCGTTCATGGGCGAAGGTAGCCTGGGACAGACTCCGCTAGCCGTCGGACATGGGCCCAGATCAACCTGGACAGCTGGTCGACACGTGGTCCCTTGGACTGGGTCCCAGGTCCCAAAGGACAGCTGGTCATTTACGAGGGTCCTCGGGCAAGGGCCCTAGATGGACGGGATATCTGGTTGACCCCGCAGGCACTTGGACCATGGCCCAAGTCGTCCGGGAGAGTAGGTCGACCCTGCAGGACCTCGGACCCGAGCGCGAGTCATGCAGTAGAGCTGAACGACACCATGGGCCCTCGGACCCGGGACTGAGTCACCCGGGGCAGCTGGTAAACACCGTGAAACCTCAGACCTGGGAACGCGAGCCCGGGACCACTGGTCAACACCTCGGGCCCTCATTCACGGGCCCGAGTCTCCTGGGATGGCTGGTGGACACCGCGGTCACTCGACCTGATCAAAAGTTGCCCGGGAGGGTTGGTCTTCCCCACGGGACCTGGGACCCAAGCCCGAGTCGCCCAGTACAGGAGGTCGGAACAGGAGCCCTCGGACCCTGGCTGATGAGCCCAGGAGAACAGGACGAACCCGCGGGACCTCGGAAAAGGGCGAGAGGCATTCAGGACAGCTGGTTGAACCCGCGGGAACTCGGACACGGGCCTGAGTTTCCGGGGAAAACTGGTCGACACTGCCGGCCCTCGTCCACGGGCCTGTGTCTCATGGGACAGCTGGTCGACACTGAGGGCCCTTGGACATGAGTGTGAGTCACCCGGGAGATCTGGCCGAACCTGCGGGCCCTCAGACATAGGCCCGAATCGCCCAGGGCACATGGTCAGCCCTGCAGGGCCTGGGACACGGGCCGAAGTCCCCCGGGACTGCTGGTCAACCCCGCGGGCCCTCGGAGCCTGGCCCGTGTCACCAAGGACAGCTGGTCGAACCCGTGGGCACTCGGACCCTGGCCGTACTCGCCTAGGTCAGCTGCTCGACCCCGCGGGCACTCGACCCTGGCACTAGTGGCCAGGGAGAGCTGGTCAACACCGCGGGCCCTCGGACACGGGCCAGAGTCCCCCGGGACAGCTGGTAAACCGCGGTCCCTCGGAACCGGGAACAAGTCATCCGGGACAGCTGGTCGAAACCACGGGCACTCGTACATGGGCCCGAGCCCCCAGGAACAGCTGGTCGACCCGCAGGCCTTCTGACCCGGGCCCGAGTCACACGTGACCCTTTGTCGAAAACGTGGGAACTCGGACCCGAGCCCATGACACCCGGGAGAGCTGGTCGACACCGCGGGCCCTCGGACCCGGGCCCGAGTCCCCCGGGACAACTGGTCGACACTGCCGGCCTTCGTTCACGGGACTGTGTCTCGCGGGACAGCTGGACGACTCCGCGGGTCTTTGGACACAAGCGCAAGTCGCCCGGGAGAGCTGGTTGACCATGCGGGCCCTTGGACACGGACCCGAGTCTCCCAGGGCAGACGGTCGACCCTGCGGGCCCTGGCACACTGACCGCAGTCCCATGGGACAACTGGTCGACACCGCCGGCCCTCGGAGACTGGCCCCAGTTGCCAAGGACAGCTGTTCGACCCCGCGGTTACTCGGACCCTGGCCCGAGTCACCCGGGAAAGCTGGTTGACCACGCAGGCCATCTAACCAGGGCGCGAGTCATCCGGGACAGCTGGTCGACCCCGCGGGAACTCGAACCCGGACCCGATTGCCCTGGGATATCTGGTCGATCCCTCGGGCGTGGGAGCTGACCAGAGGGGCCTGGAAATGTGGTCTACACCGCAAACCCTCGGACACGACCGCGAGTCCACCAGGAAAGCTGGTCGACCCCGCGGGCCCTCCAACATGGGCTTGATACGCCCGGGAGTGCTGGCCAACACCACAGGCCCTCCAACACGGGCCCGTTTCTCCCGGGACAGCTGGTCGACCCCGCAGGCAATTGGACTTGGGCCCGAGGCACCCGGGATTGCTGGTCGTCCTAAAGGACATTCGGACCCAGGCCCGAGTCGCCGGGGACAGGTGGTCGAAACTGCGAGACCTCGGACCCAGGCCCCATACGCCCAGGACAATTAATCAACGCTGCGGGCCCTAGGAACCGGGTCCGGGACACTCGGCAAATCTGGTCGACACCAAGGGCCCTCGTTCACGGGTCCTAGTCTCCAGGCACAGCTGGTCGAACCCGCGGGCCCTCGGAACCAGGCGCGGGTATCCCGGGATAGGTGGTTGATCCCGCAGGCCCTCGGACCTGGGTGCATGTCGCCCGGAGAGGTGGTCAACCCGGCGGGCCCTCAGACCCACGCCCTCGTCGTGCGGGGCATTAAGTAAAACCCGTGAGAACTCGGACCCTTGCCGAGGTCACCCGGGACAGCTGGTGGAACCGCGGTCCCTCGGACCAGGGAACAAGTCATCCGGGACAGCTGGTGGAATGGTGGTGCCTTGGACTCAGGCCCAGGTAGCAAGGGAGAGCTTGGCGAGCACGATGGTCCTTGGACCCTGGCCCGAGTCGCCTGGGAGAGCCGCTTGACACCGTGGGACCTCGGACCCGGTCGCAAGTCTTCCGGGACATGTGGTCCACCCCGCAGGTCTCGGAGCTGAGCCCGCATCTCCGGGACTGGGGGTGGACACTGCGGGCGCATGAACCTGAGCCTGAGTCACCCGGGGGAGCTGGTCGATACCACGGGCACACGGACACGGGCCCAGGTCACCCGGGAGAGCGGGTGGACAGCACGGGACCTCGGGCACGAGCCCTGGTCGCCCGGGAGAGCTAGTCGACCCCGCGGGACCTCGGACCCGGGCATGAGTCATCAAGGACAGCTGGTCAACCCACGAGCACTCGGACACTGGCCTGAGTCGCCTGGAAGAGCTGGTCGAAACCGCGGGCACTGGGAATTGGGCGCGAGTCGTCCGGGAGAGTTAGTCAACCCCGTGGGCCTCGGACCCGGGTCCGAGTCACCCGGGAGAGCTGGTCGATACCGCGGGCCTTCTGACACGGGCCCGTTTCACCTGGGGCATATAGTCGATCCCGCAGGCCCTCGGACAAGGGCCAGAGACCCCCGGGATAACTGGTCGACCCTGCGGGTCTCGGACTTGAGCCCGCGTCACCCGGGACTGGGGGTCGACCCCGCGGGCGCTTGAACCCGATCCCGACTCGCCCGGGACAGCTGGTCCACACCTCGGGGCCTCGGACCCGCGCCCAGGTCAAGAGGAAGGTTGGTCGACACCACGGGACATCGGGCACGGGCCCTGATGGCCCAGGACAGCTAGTCAACCCCGTGTGCCTCAGACCCATCCCGAGTCAGCCAGGAGAGCTGGTCGATACCGCGTGCCCTTGGACCCAGGCCCGAGTCACCCGGGGCAGCTGGTAAAAACCGCGAGCCCTCGGACCCGGGCCCAGATCACCCGGGAGAGATGTCGATCTGCGGTCCCTCGGACTCATGCACAGGTCGCAAGGGACAGCTGGTCGTGCACGAGGATCCATAAGCAAGGGCCCGAGTCACCCGGGTGAGCTGGGCGACACCACAGGCCCTCGGACCCTGGCCCGTGTCACCAGGGAGAGTTGGTCGCCTCCACGGGCCCTTGGACACAAGCGCAGTTCGCCCGGGATAGCTGGTTGACCATGCAGGCTGTTGGACATGGACCCGAGTCTCCCAGGGCAGACAGTCGACCCTGCGGGCCCTGGCACACTGACCGCAGTCCCATGGGACAGCTGGTCAACACCGCCGGCCCTCGGAGCCTGGCCCCAGTCGCCAAGGACAGCTGTTCGACCCCGCGGGTACTCGGACCCTGGCCCGAGTCGCCCGGGAAAGCTGGTTGACCACGCAGGCCATCTAACCAGGGCGCGAGTCATCCGGGACAGCTGGTCGACTTCGCGGGAACTCGAACCCGGACCCGAGTCCCCCGAGATATCTGGTCGATCCCTCGGGCGTGGGAGCTGACCCGAGGGGCCTGGAAATGTGGTCTACACCGCAAACCCTCGGACACGACCGCGAGTCCACCAGGAAAGCTGGTCGACCCCGCGGGCCCTCCAACACGGGCTTGATACGCCCGGGAGAGCTGGCCAACACCACAGGCCCTCCGACATGGGCCCATTTCTCCCGGGACAGCTGGTCGACCCCGCAGGCAATCGGACTCGGGCCCGAGGCACCCGGGATTGCTGGTCGTCCTAAAGGACATTCGGACCCAGGCCCGAGTCGCCGGGGACAGGTGGTCGAAACTGCGAGACCTCGGACCCAGGCCCCATACGCCCAGGACAACTAATCAACGCCGCGGGCCCTAGGAACCGGGTCCGGGACACTCGGCAAAACTGGTCGACACCAAGGGCCTTCGTTCACTTGCCCTAGTCTCCAGGCACAGCTGGTCGACCCCGCGGGCCCTCGGAACGAGGCGTGGGTATCCCGGGACAGGTGGCCGATGCCGCAGGCCCTCGGACCTGGGTGCATGTCGCCCGGAGATGTGGTCGACCCAGCGGGCCCTCAGACCCACGCCCTCGTCGTGGGGGGCATTAAGTAAAACCCGTGAGCCCTCGGACCCTTGCCGAGGTCACCCGGGACAGCTGGTGGAACCGCGGTCCCTCGGACCAGGGAACAAGTCATCCGGGACAGCTGGTGGAACGGTGGTGCCTTGGACTCAGGCCCAGGTAGCAAGGGAGAGCTTGGCGAGCACGATGGTCCTTGGACCCTGGCCCGATTCGCCCGGGAGAGCCGCTTGACACCGTGGGACCTCGGACCCGGTCGCAAGTCTTCCGGGACATGTGGTCCACCCCGCAGGTCTCGGAGCTGAGCCCGCATCTCCGGGACTGGGGGTGGACACTGCGGGCGCATGAACCTGAGCCTGAGTCACCCGGGGGAGCTGGTCGATACCGCGGGCCCAAGGACACGGGCCCAGGTCACCCGGGAGAGCGGGTGGACAGCACGGGACCTCGGGCACGAGCCCTGGTCGCCCGGGAGAGCTAGTCGACCCCGCGGGACCTCGGACCCGGGCATGAGTCATCAAGGACAGCTGGTCAACCCACGAGCACTCGGACCCTGGCCTGAGTCGCCTGGAACAGCTGGTCGAAACCGCGGTCACTCGGAAATGGGCGCGAGTCATCCAGGAGAGTTGGTCAACACCGTGGGCTTCGGAACCGGGTTCGAGTCAGCCGAGAGAGCTGGTCGATACCAAGGACCTTCTGACACGGGCCCGTTTCAACGGGAGCGTATGGTCGACCCCACAGGCCCTCGGACACAAGCCCGAGACACCCGGGATTGCTGGTCGACCCCATCGACATTCGGACCTAGGCACGCGTTGCCCGGGCCAGGTTGTTGACCCTGCGGGACCTCGGACCCAGGCCCCATTCACCCGGGAAAACTGGTCAACACTGCGGTCCCTCATAACCGGGTCCGAGTCACCGGGCAAAACTGGTCAACACCAAGGGCCTTCGTTCACGGGCCCGGGTCTCCAGGCACAACTGGTCGATCCCGTGGGCACTCGTAACTGGGCGTGGGTATCCCGGGTTATGTGGTCGAGGCCACAGACCCTCGGACATGGGCGCATGTCGCCCGGAGGGGGTGGTCGACCCAGGGGGCCCTTGGACCCGCACCCTCGTTGTGCGGGGCAAGAAGTAAAACGCGTGAGCCCTCGGACCCTGGACAAGGTCACCCGGGACACCTGGTGGAACCGCGGTCCCTCGGACCAGGGAACAAGTCATCCGGGACAGCTGGTGGAGCGGTGGTGCCTTGGACTCAGGCCCAGGTAGCAAGGGAGAGCTTGGCGAGCACGATGGTCCTTGGACCCTGGCCCGATTCGCCCAGGAGAGCCGCTTGACACCGTGGGACCTCGGACCCGGTCGCAAGTCTTCCGGGACATGTGGTCCACCCCGCAGGTCTCGGAGCTGAGCCCGCATCTCCGGGACTGGGGGTCGACACTGCGGGCGCATGAACCTGAGCCTGAGTCACCCGGGGGAGCTGGTCGATACCGCGGGCCCAAGGACACGGGCCCAGGTCACCCGGGAGAGCGGGTGGACAGCACGGGACCTCGGGCACGAGCCCTGGTCGCCCGGGAGAGCTAGTCGACCCCGCGGGACCTCGGACCCGGGCATGAGTCATCAAGGACAGCTGGTCAACCCACGAGCACTCGGACCCTGGCCTGAGTCGCCTGGAACAGCTGGTCGAAACCGCGGTCACTCGGAAATGGGCACGAGTCATCCAGGAGAGTTGGTCAACACCGTGGGCTTCGGAACCGGGTTCGAGTCAGCCGAGAGAGCTGGTCGATACCAAGGACCTTCTGACACGGGCCCGTTTCAACGGGAGCGTATGGTCGACCCCACAGGCCCTCGGACACAAGCCCGAGACACCCGGGATTGCTGGTCGACCCCATCGACATTCGGACCTAGGCACGCGTTGCCCGGGCCAGGTTGTTGACCCTGCGGGACCTCGGACCCAGGCCCCATTCACCCGGGAAAACTGGTCAACACTGCGGTCCCTCATAACCGGGTCCGAGTCACCGGGCAAAACTGGTCAACACCAAGGGCCTTCGTTCACGGGCCCGGGTCTCCAGGCACAACTGGTCGATCCCGTGGGCACTCGTAACTGGGCGTGGGTATCCCGGGTTATGTGGTCGAGGCCACAGACCCTCGGACATGGGCGCATGTCGCCCGGAGGGGGTGGTCGACCCAGGGGGCCCTTGGACCCGCACCCTCGTTGTGCGGGGCAAGAAGTAAAACGCGTGAGCCCTCGGACCCTGGACAAGGTCACCCGGGACACCTGGTGGAACCGCGGTCCCTCGGACCAGGGAACAAGTCATCCGGGACAGCTGGTGGAGCGGTGGTGCCTTGGACTCAGGCCCAGGTAGCAAGGGAGAGCTTGGCGAGCACGATGGTCCTTGGACCCTGGCCCGATTCGCCCAGGAGAGCCGCTTGACACCGTGGGACCTCGGACCCGGTCGCAAGTCTTCCGGGACATGTGGTCCACCCCGCAGGTCTCGGAGCTGAGCCCGCATCTCCGGGACTGGGGGTCGACACTGCGGGCGCATGAACCTGAGCCTGAGTCACCCGGGGGAGCTGGTCGATACCGCGGGCCCAAGGACACGGGCCCAGGTCACCCGGGAGAGCGGGTGGACAGCACGGGACCTCGGGCACGAGCCCTGGTCGCCCGGGAGAGCTAGTCGACCCCGCGGGACCTCGGACCCGGGCATGAGTCATCAAGGACAGCTGGTCAACCCACGAGCACTCGGACCCTGGCCTGAGTCGCCTGGAACAGCTGGTCGAAACCGCGGTCACTCGGAAATGGGCGCGAGTCATCCGGGAGAGTTGGTCAACACCGTGGGCTTCGGAACCGGGTTCGAGTCAGCCGAGAGAGCTGGTCGATACCAAGGACCTTCTGACACGGGCCCGTTTCAACGGGAGCGTATGGTCGACCCCACAGGCCCTCGGACACAAGCCCGAGACACCCGGGATTGCTGGTCGACCCCATCGACATTCGGACCTAGGCACGCGTTGCCCGGGCCAGGTTGTTGACCCTGCGGGACCTCGGACCCAGGCCCCATTCGCCCGGGAAAACTGGTCAACACTGCGGTCCCTCATAACCGGGTCCGAGTCACCGGGCAAAACTGGTCAACACCAAGGGCCTTCGTTCACGGGCCCGGGTCTCCAGGCACAACTGGTCGATCCCGTGGGCACTCGTAACTGGGCGTGGGTATCCCGGGTTATGTGGTCGAGGCCACAGACCCTCGGACATGGGCTCATGTCGCCCGGAGGGGGTGGTCGACCCAGGGGGCCCTTGGACCCGCACCCTCGTTGTGCGGGGCAAGAAGTAAAACACGTGAGCCCTCGGACCCTGGACAAGGTCACCCGGGACACCTGGTGGAACCGCGGTCCCTCGGAACCGGGAACAAGTCATCCGGGGCAGCTGGTCGACCCCACGGGCACTCGTACATGGGCCCGAGTCCGCCTGGAACAGCTGGTCGACACGCAGGCCTTCAGACCTGGGCCCGAGTCGCCTGTGACCCTTTTTCAAAAATGTGGGAACTCGGACAAGAGCCCAGGACACCCGGGAGAGCTGGTCGACACCGTGGGCCCTCGGACCTGGGCCCGAGTCACCCGGGACAACTGGTCGACACTGCCGGCCTTCGTTCAGAAGCCTGTGTCTCACAGAACAGCTGGTCGACTCCGCGGGTCCTTGGACACAAGCGCAAGTCGCCCGGGAGAGCTGGTTGACCATGCGGGCCCTCGGAAACGGGCCCGAGTCGCCCAGGGCAGATGTTTGACCCTGCGGGCCCTGGCACAAGGTCCGGAGTCCCCCAGGACAGCTGGTCGACTCCGCGGGCCCTTGGACACAAGCGCAAGTCGCCTGGGAGAGCTGGTTGACCATGCGAGCCCTCGGACACGGGCCCGAGTCGCCCAGGGCAGATGGTTGACCCTGCGGGCCCTGGCACACGGGCCAGAGTCCCCCGGGACACTGCGGGCCCTTGGAGCCTGGCCTGAGTCACCAAGGACAGCTGTTGGACCCCACGGGTACTCGGACCCTGGCCCTAGTTGGCTGGGACTGCTGGTCGACCCCGCGGGCCCTCGGACCCGATCACGAGTCGCCCGTGCGAGCTGGTCGATCCCGCGGGTCCTCGGACCCGGGCCCAAGTCACCTGGGAGCAATTGTCAACTCCTCGGGCCCTAGTTCATGGCCCCGCTTGTCCAGGCACAGTTGGTCGACACCGCGTGCCCTCGGACCCGGGCCCAGGTCACCCGGGACAGCTGTTTGACCCCACGGGACCTCCGACCCGTGCTCGTGTCTTCAGGACACCTGGTCAACTCCAAGGGCCCTTGGACCAGGGCACGACTCCCCCGGGACAGCAGGTCGACCCCGTGTGACCACTGTTAAGGGCCATGTCTGCCGGGATAGCTGGTGGACAACGCAGGCCCTCGGACTCGAGCGCGAGTCTCCCGGGACAGCTGGTCGACACCGCGGGACCACGGACATGATCACAATTCGCCCGGGACATCTGGTCGACACCGTGTGCCCTCGGACCCGGGCCAGGGTCACCCAGGACAGCTGGTCATCCCCGTGGGACCTCAGGCATGGGGCCAAGTCGCCCGGACCTCTGGTCAAAATCACACACCTTTGGTTCCGGGCTCATGTCGCCCAGGACAGCTGGTCAACACCGCGGGACCTCGGACCTGAGCGCGAGTCACGCAAGACACCTGGTCGACACCAAGGGCCCTTGGACCCACTCACGAATCGCCCAGGACAGCGGGTAGAACCTGCGGGCCTTCAGGGAAGGGCCCGTGACGCACTGGAGAGCTGGTCGACACCGTGGGCCCTCGTTCAAGGGACCGTGTCTCCCAGGAGAGCTGGGCAACACTGCGGGCCCTCCAACCCGAGCCCGAGTCCCCCCGGGGCAGCTGTTCGACACCTCGAGCCCTCGGACCCAAGCCCTACTGGCCCGGGAGAGCTGTTTGACACCGCGGTCCCTCGGACGCGATTGCGAGCTGCCCGGGAGAGCTGGTCGACCCCGCCGGACATCGGAACCGAGCCCGAGGCACCCGTGAGAGCTGGTCGAACCCGTGGGCCACGGACACGGGCCCGAGTCGCCCGGGATTTCTGGTGGACACCGCGCACCCTCGGACCCAGGCTCAGGTCAACCGGGACAGCTGGTGGAACTGTGGTGCTTGGACTGGGGCCCAGGTAGCAAAGGAGAGCTGGTCAAAATCACATGCCTTCGGGACATCTGGTCGACACCGCACGCACTCGGACCCTGGCCCCAGTCGCCCGGGAGAGCTGGTTTACCCCGCGGGGCCACAGACCCAATCGAGAGTCTCCCGGGACAGCAGGTCGACCATGCAGGCCTTCGGACCCTGGCCCGAATCGCCCGGGAGAGGTGGTCGATCCCACGGGCACTAGGACCCAGGTCCGAGTCAGCCGGAAGTGCTGATCGACACCGCGGGACCTCGAACCCGGGCCAGAATCGCCCGGGGCAGCTGATAAACACCAAGAGCCATTGGACCCTGGCCCAGATCACCCCGGACAGCTGGTCGATCCGCGGCCCCTTGGACTCGGGCCCAGGTGCAAGGGACAGCTGGTCAACACGAGGGTCCTTGGGGAAGGGCCTGTGTCGCCCGGGATAGCTGGTGGACACCGCGGGCACTCGCACCCAGTCCCTAGTCGCCCGTGAGAACTGGTCCACACCGCCGGCCTTTAGACCCAATCGAGTGTGGCCCGGGACAGCTGGTCGACCACGCAGGCCTTTAGACCCTGGCCCGAATCGCCCGGGAGAGCTGGTCGATCCCGTGGGCCTCAGACCCGGACCCGGGTCGCCCGGGACATCTGGTCGACACCGCGCGCCCTCGGTCCCGGGCCCAGGTCCCCAGGACAGCTGGTTGACCCCACGGGACCTCAGGCACGGGCCCAAGTAGCCCGGGACATTTGGTCAAAATCACACACTTTTGGACCCGGGCTCATGTCACCCGAGACAGTTGGTTGACTCTGCAGGACGTTGGAGCCTGGCCCGAGTCGCCATGGACAGCTATCCAACACCGCGGGCCCTCAGACCCAAGCCTGAGTGGCCCAGCAAAGATGGTCGACACCACGAACCCTTGGACACGACCGCGAGTCACCCGGGAGAGCTGGTCGACACCGCGGGCCCTCCGACACGGGCCCAATTTGCCCGGGAGATATCGTCAACACCGCGGGCCCTCCGACACAGGCCCGATTCGCCCGGGACAGCTGGTCGTCCCCGCAGGCCGTTGGAACTGGGCCCGAGTGACCTGGGACTGCTGGTCGACCCTGCAGGCCTTCAGACACGGTCCCGAGTCGCCCGGGAGAGCTGCTCGACCCTGCGGGCCCTCG
The DNA here is from genome assembly GCF_000003025.6 of Sus scrofa. Taxonomy (NCBI): domain Eukaryota; kingdom Metazoa; phylum Chordata; class Mammalia; order Artiodactyla; family Suidae; genus Sus; species Sus scrofa. The sequence continues at coordinate 352,774 of NW_018084866.1, forward strand.
GACCTGGGCCCGAGTCACCCGGGGCAGCAAGTAAACCCCGTGAGCCCTCGGACCCTGGCCCAGGTCACCCAGGCCAGCTGGTGGAACCACGGTCCCTTGGACCCAGGGGCAAGTCATCCGGGACAGCTTGTCCATACCGCGGGCACTCGGACATGGGCCCGAGTCACCCGGGTTCGCTTGTCGAAACCGCAGGCCTTGAGACCCGGGCCGAGGACACCTAGGAGAGCTGTTCGACCACGCGGGACCTTGGACCCGGTTCTGAATCGCCCGGGGTAGCTGGCCATACCTGTGAGCCCTCCGACCCAAGCCCAGGTCACACGGGAGAGCTGGTCGAACTGCGGTCCCTCGGACTTGGTCCCAGGTCGCAAGGGACAGCTGTTGGAGCACAAGGGTCCGCAGGCAAGGGCCCAAGTCACCTGGGATAGCTGGTCGACCCGGCGGGCCCTCGGACCCAGGCCCGAGTTGCCCAGGGCAACTGTTCCACACCGAGGACCCTCGGACAGGGACCCAGGTCACCCAGGAGATATGGTCGACACCGCGGACCCTCAGATATGAGCCAGAGTCCCCCGGGAGAGCTGGTCGACACCACGGGCCCTCGGAACCTGGCCCGATTTGCCTGGGGCAACTGGTTGACACCGCTGGCCCTCGTTCATGGGCCTGTGTGTACCGGGACAACTGGTTGACTCCGCAGGCCTTGGACACGAGCGTGATTCGCCCGGGACAACTGGCCAACACTGCAGGCCCTCGGACACAGGCCTGAGTCGCCCATGGCAGATGTTCGACCCTGCGGGTCCTGGGACATGGGCCGGAGTCCGCAGGGACAGCTGGTAGAACCCACGGGCCCTCGGAGCCTGGCCCGAGTAACCCGGAGCAGCTGGTCGACACTGCGAGACCTGTGACATGTACCCGAATCCCCCGGTTAAGCGGATCGACCCCATGGGCCCTCAGACCATGGCCAGTCACCTGGGACAGGTGGTCAACCCTGTGGGCACTTGGACGGTGGCCCAAGTTGCCCAGGACAGCTGGTCGACACCGTGGGACCTCGGACCCAGGCCCGAGTCACCCGGGACAACTGGTCGACACCACCGGCCCTCTTTCACGGGCCCGAGACTCCCGGGACAGCTGGACGACACCGTGGGCACATGGTCGACCCTGCGGGCCCTGGGACACGGGCCTGAGTCCCCCAGGACAGCTGGTCGACCCGCGGGCCCTCGGAGCCTGGCCCGTGTCGCCAAGGACATCTGGTTGACCCCGCCGGCACTCAGACCCTGGCCCTAGTCGCCCGGGACAGCTGCTCTACCCCGCGGGCCATTGGACCCAATCGCGAGTCGCCCGGGAGGGCTGGTCGACCCCGCAGGCACTCGGACCCAGGCCCAAGTCGCCCGGAAGAGCTGGTCAAACCTGTGGGACCTTGGACCCGAGCACAAGTCACGCAGTAGAGCTGGTCGACACCATGGGCCCTCGGACCCAGGATCGAGTTGTTCGGGAGAGCTGGTCGACACCGTGGGACCTCGGTCAAGGGCCCGAGTCTCCAGGACAGCTGGTCGACACTGCGGGACCTCGGACCCGAGCCTGAGTTGCGCAGGACTGATGGTCGAAAACACGGGCCCTCGGCTGCGGGCATGAGTAACACGGGACAGAAGGTCAACACCACAGGCCTCAGGGAAGGGCCTGAGTCGCGCTGGAGAGCTGGTCGACACCACGGGCCATCGTTCAAGGTCCTGTGTCTCCCGGGATAGCTGGTCGACCCTGCGGGCCCTCAGACCCGGGCCCGCGACCCCGGGACCACTGGTCAACACCTCGGGCCCTCGTTCATGGGCGAAGGTAGCCTGGGACAGACTCCGCTAGCCGTCGGACATGGGCCCAGATCAACCTGGACAGCTGGTCGACACGTGGTCCCTTGGACTGGGTCCCAGGTCCCAAAGGACAGCTGGTCATTTACGAGGGTCCTCGGGCAAGGGCCCTAGATGGACGGGATATCTGGTTGACCCCGCAGGCACTCGGACCATGGCCCAAGTCGTCCGGGAGAGTAGGTCGACCCTGCAGGACCTCGGACCCGAGCGCGAGTCATGCAGTAGAGCTGAACGACACCATGGGCCCTCGGACCCGGGACTGAGTCACCCGGGGGAGCTGGTAAACACCGTGAAACCTCAGACCTGGGAACGCGAGCCCGGGACCACTGGTCAACACCTCGGGCCCTCATTCACGGGCCCGAGTCTCCTGGGATGGCTGGTGGACACCGCGGTCACTCGACCTGATCAAAAGTTGCCCGGGAGGGTTGGTCTTCCCCGCGGGACCTGGGACCCAAGCCCGAGTCGCCCAGTACAGGAGGTCGGAACAGGAGCCCTCGGACCCTGGCTGATGAGCCCAGGAGAACAGGACGAACCCGCGGGACCTCGGAAAAGGGCGAGAGGCATTCAGGACAGCTGGTTGAACCCGCGGGAACTCGGACACGGGCCTGAGTTTCCGGGGAAAACTGGTCGACACTGCCGGCCCTCGTCCACGGGCCTGTGTCTCACGGGACAGCTGGTCGACACTGAGGGCCCTTGGACATGAGTGTGAGTCACCCGGGAGATCTGGCCGAACCTGCGGGCCCTCAGACATAGGCCCGAATCGCCCAGGGCACATGGTCAGCCCTGCAGGGCCTGGGACACGGGCCGAAGTCCCCCGGGACTGCTGGTCAACCCCGCGGGCCCTCGGAGCCTGGCCCGTGTCACCAAGGACAGCTGGTCGAACCCGTGGGCACTCGGACCTTGGCCGTACTCGCCTAGGTCAGCTGCTCGACCCCGCGGGCACTCGACCCTGGCCCTAGTCGCCAGGGAGAGCTGGTCAACACCGCGGGCCCTCGGACACGGGCCAAAGTCCCCCGGGACAGCTGGTAAACCGCGGTCCCTCGGAACTGGGAACAAGTCATCCGGGACAGCTGGTCGAAACCACGGGCACTCGTACATGGGCCCGAGCCCCCAGGAACAGCTGGTCGACCCGCAGGCCTTCTGACCCGGGCCCGAGTCACACGTGACCCTTTGTCGAAAACGTGGGAACTCGGACCCGAGCCCATGACACCCGGGAGAGCTGGTCGACACCGCGGGCCCTCGGACCCGGGCCCGAGTCCCCCGGGACAACTGGTCGACACCGCAGGCCTACGTTCACGGGACTGTGTCTCGCGGGACAGCTGGACGACTCCGCGGGTCTTTGGACACAAGCGCAAGTCGCCCGGGAGAGCTGGTTGACCATGCGGGCCCTTGGACACGGACCCGAGTCTCCCAGGGCAGACGGTCGACCCTGCGGGCCTGGCACACTGACCGCAGTCCCATGGGACAGCTGGTCGACACCGCCGGCCCTCGGAGACTGGCCCCAGTTGCCAAGGACAGCTGTTCGACCCCGCGGTTACTCGAACCCTGGCCCGAGTCGCCCGGGAAAGCTGGTTGACCACGCAGGCCATCTAACCAGGGCGCGAGTCATCCGGGACAGCTGGTCGACCCCGCGGGAACTCGAACCCGGACCCGATTGCCCTGGGATATCTGGTCGATCCCTCGGGCGTGGGAGCTGACCAGAGGGGCCTGGAAATGTGGTCTACACCGCAAACCCTCGGACACGACCGCGAGTCCACCAGGAAAGCTGGTCGACCCCGCGGGCCCTCCAACATGGGCTTGATACGCCCGGGAGTGCTGGCCAACACCACAGGCCCTCCAACACGGGCCCGTTTCTCCCGGGACAGCTGGTCGACCCCGCAGGCAATCGGACTCGGGCCCGAGGCACCCGGGATTGCTGGTCGTCCTAAAGGACATTCGGACCCAGGCCCGAGTCGCCGGGGACAGGTGGTCGAAACTGCGAGACCTCGGACCCAGGCCCCATACGCCCAGGACAATTAATCAACGCTGCGGGCCCTAGGAACCGGGTCCGGGACACTCGGCAAATCTGGTCGACACCAAGGGCCCTCGTTCACGGGTCCTAGTCTCCAGGCACAGCTGGTCGAACCCGCGGGCCCTCGGAACCAGGCGCGGGTATCCCGGGATAGGTGGTTGATCCCGCAGGCCCTCGGACCTGGGTGCATGTCGCCCGGAGAGGTGGTCAACCCGGCGGGCCCTCAGACCCACGCCCTCGTCGTGCGGGGCATTAAGTAAAACCCGTGAGCCTTCGGACCCTTGCCGAGGTCACCCGGGACAGCTGGTGGAACCGCGGTCCCTCGGACCAGGGAACAAGTCATCCGGGACAGCTGGTGGAAAGGTGGTGCCTTGGACTCAGGCCCAGGTAGCAAGGGAGAGCTTGGCGAGCACGATGGTCCTTGGACCCTGGCCCGAGTCGCCTGGGAGAGCCGCTTGACACCGTGGGACCTCGGACCCGGTCGCAAGTCTTCCGGGACATGTGGTCCACCCCGCAGGTCTCGGAGCTGAGCCCGCATCTCCGGGACTGGGGGTGGACACTGCGGGCGCATGAACCTGAGCCTAAGTCACCTGGGGGAGCTGGTCGATACCACGGGCACACGGACACGGGCCCAGGTCACCCGGGAGAGCGGGTGGACAGCACGGGACCTCGGGCACGAGCCCTGGTCGCCCGGGAGAGCTAGTCGACCCCGCGGGACCTCGGACCCGGGCATGAGTCATCAAGGACAGCTGGTCAACCCACGAGCACTCGGACACTGGCCTGAGTCGCCTGGAAGAGCTGGTCGAAACCGCGGGCACTGGGAATTGGGCGCGAGTCGTCCGGGAGAGTTAGTCAACCCCGTGGGCCTCGGACCCGGGTCCGAGTCACCCGGGAGAGCTGGTCGATACCGCGGGCCTTCTGACACGGGCCCGTTTCACCTGGGGCATATAGTCGATCCCGCAGGCCCTCGGACAAGGGCCAGAGACCCCCGGGATAACTGGTCGACCCTGCGGGTCTCGGACTTGAGCCCGCGTCACCCGGGACTGGGGGTCGACCCCGCGGGCGCTTGAACCCGATCCCGACTCGCCCGGGACAGCTGGTCCACACCTCGGGGCCTCGGACCCGCGCCCAGGTCAAGAGGAAGGTTGGTCGACACCACGGGACATCGGGCACGGGCCCTGATGGCCCAGGACAGCTAGTCAACCCCGTGTGCCTCAGACCCATCCCGAGTCAGCCAGGAGAGCTGGTCGATACCGCGTGCCCTTGGACCCAGGCCGAGTCACCCGGGGCAGCTGGTAAAAACCGCGAGCCCTCGGACCCGGGCCCAGATCACCCGGGAGAGATGTCGATCTGCGGTCCCTCGGACTCATGCACAGGTCGCAAGGGACAGCTGGTCGTGCACGAGGATCCATAAGCAAGGGCCCGAGTCACCCGGGTGAGCTGGGCGACACCACAGGCCCTCGGACCCTGGCCCGTGTCACCAGGGAGAGTTGGTCGCCTCCACGGGCCCTTGGACACAAGCGCAGTTCGCCCGGGATAGCTGGTTGACCATGCAGGCTGTTGGACATGGACCCGAGTCTCCCAGGGCAGACGGTCGACCCTGCGGGCCCTGGCACACTGACCGCAGTCCCATGGGACAGCTGGTCAACACCGCCGGCCCTCGGAGCCTGGCCCCAGTCGCCAAGGACAGCTGTTCGACCCCGCGGGTACTCGGACCCTGGCCCGAGTCGCCCGGGAAAGCTGGTTGACCACGCAGGCCATCTAACCAGGGCGCGAGTCATCCGGGACAGCTGGTCGACTTCGCGGGAACTCGAACCCGGACCCGAGTCCCCCGAGATATCTGGTCGATCCCTCGGGCGTGGGAGCTGACCCGAGGGGCCTGGAAATGTGGTCTACACCGCAAACCCTCGGACACGACCGCGAGTCCACCAGGAAAGCTGGTCGACCCCGCGGGCCCTCCAACACGGGCTTGATACGCCCGGGAGAGCTGGCCAACACCACAGGCCCTCCGACATGGGCCCATTTCTCCGGGACAGCTGGTCGACCCCGCAGGCAATCGGACTCGGGCCCGAGGCACCCGGGATTGCTGGTCGTCCTAAAGGACATTCGGACCCAGGCCCGAGTCGCCGGGGACAGGTGGTCGAAACTGCGAGACCTCGGACCCAGGCCCCATACGCCCAGGACAACTAATCAACGCCGCGGGCCCTAGGAACCGGGTCCGGGACACTCGGCAAAACTGGTCGACACCAAGGGCCTTCGTTCACTTGCCCTAGTCTCCAGGCACAGCTGGTCGACCCCGCGGGCCCTCGGAACGAGGCGTGGGTATCCCGGGACAGGTGGCCGATGCCGCAGGCCCTCGGACCTGGGTGCATGTCGCCCGGAGATGTGGTCGACCCAGCGGGCCCTCAGACCCACGCCCTCGTCGTGGGGGGCATTAAGTAAAACCCGTGAGCCCTCGGACCCTTGCCGAGGTCACCCGGGACAGCTGGTGGAACCGCGGTCCCTCGGACCAGGGAACAAGTCATCCGGGACAGCTGGTGGAACGGTGGTGCCTTGGACTCAGGCCCAGGTAGCAAGGGAGAGCTTGGCGAGCACGATGGTCCTTGGACCCTGGCCCGATTCGCCCGGGAGAGCCGCTTGACACCGTGGGACCTCGGACCCGGTCGCAAGTCTTCCGGGACATGTGGTCCACCCCGCAGGTCTCGGAGCTGAGCCCGCATCTCCGGGACTGGGGGTGGACACTGCGGGCGCATGAACCTGAGCCTGAGTCACCCGGGGGAGCTGGTCGATACCGCGGGCCCAAGGACACGGGCCCAGGTCACCCGGGAGAGCGGGTGGACAGCACCGGACCTCGGGCACGAGCCCTGGTCGCCCGGGAGAGCTAGTCGACCCCGCGGGACCTCGGACCCGGGCATGAGTCATCAAGGACAGCTGGTCAACCCACGAGCACTCGGACCCTGGCCTGGCTGTTTGACACCGCGGTCCCTCGGACGCGATTGCGAGCTGCCCGGGAGAGCTGGTCGACCCCGCCGGACATCGGAACCGAGCCCGAGGCACCCGTGAGAGCTGGTCGAACCCGTGGGCCACGGACACGGGCCCGAGTCGCCCGGGATTTCTGGTGGACACCGCGCACCCTCGTACCCAGGCTCAGGTCAACCGGGACAGCTGGTGGAACTGTGGTGCTTGGACTGGGGCCCAGGTAGCAAAGGAGAGCTGGTCAAAATCACATGCCTTCGGGACATCTGGTCGACACCGCACGCACTCGGACCCTGGCCCCAGTTGCCCGGGAGAGCTGGTTTACCCCGCGGGGCCACAGACCCAATCGAGAGTCTCCCGGGACAGCAGGTCGACCATGCAGGCCTTCGGACCCTGGCCCGAATCACCCGGGAGAGGTGGTCGATCCCACGGGCACTAGGACCCAGGTCCGAGTCAGCCGGAAGTGCTGATCGACACCGCGGGACCTCGAACCCGGGCCAGAATCGCCCGGGGCAGCTGATAAACACCAAGAGCCATCGGACCCTGGCCCAGATCACCCCGGACAGCTGGTCGATCCGCGGCCCCTTGGACTCGGGCCCAGGTGCAAGGGACAGCTGGTCAACACGAGGGTCCTTGGGGAAGGGCCTGTGTCGCCCGGGATAGCTGGTGGACACCGCGGGCACTCGCACCCAGTCCCTAGTCGCCCGTGAGAACTGGTCCACACCGCCGGCCTTTAGACCCAATCGAGTGTGGCCCGGGACAGCTGGTCGACCACGCAGGCCTTTAGACCCTGGCCCGAATCGCCCGGGAGAGCTGGTCGATCCCGTGGGCCTCAGACCCGGACCCGGGTCGCCCGGGACATCTGGTCGACACCGCGCGCCCTCGGTCCCGGGCCCAGGTCCCCCAGGACAGCTGGTTGACCCCACGGGACCTCAGGCACGGGCCCAAGTAGCCCGGGACATTTGGTCAAAATCACACACTTTTGGACCCGGGCTCATGTCACCCGAGACAGTTGGTTGACTCTGCAGGACGTTGGAGCCTGGCCCGAGTCGCCATGGACAGCTATCCAACACCGCGGGCCCTCAGACCCAAGCCTGAGTGGCCCAGCAAAGATGGTCGACACCACGAACCCTTGGACACGACCGCGAGTCACCCGGGAGAGCTGGTCGACACCGCGGGCCCTCCGACACGGGCCCAATTTGCCCGGGAGATATCGTCAACACCGCGGGCCCTCCGACACAGGCCCGATTCGCCCGGGACAGCTGGTCGTCCCCGCAGGCCGTTGGAACTGGGCCCGAGTGACCTGGGACTGCTGGTCGACCCTGCAGGCCTTCAGACACGGTCCCGAGTCGCCCGGGAGAGCTGCTCGACCCTGCGGGCCCTCGGACCTGGGCCCGAGTCACCCGGGGCAGCAAGTAAACCCCGTGAGCCCTCGGACCCTGGCCCAGGTCACCCAGGCCAGCTGGTGGAACCACGGTCCCTTGGACCCAGGGGCAAGTCATCCGGGACAGCTTGTCCATACCGCGGGCACTCGGACATGGGCCCGAGTCACCCGGGTTCGCTTGTCGAAACCGCAGGCCTTGAGACCCGGGCCGAGGACACCTAGGAGAGCTGTTCGACCACGCGGGACCTTGGACCCGGTTCTGAATCGCCCGGGGTAGCTGGCCATACCTGTGAGCCCTCCGACCCAAGCCCAGGTCACACGGGAGAGCTGGTCGAACTGCGGTCCCTCGGACTTGGTCCCAGGTCGCAAGGGACAGCTGTTGGAGCACAAGGGTCCGCAGGCAAGGGCCCAAGTCACCTGGGATAGCTGGTCGACCCGGCGGGCCCTCGGACCCAGGCCCGAGTTGCCCAGGGCAACTGTTCCACACCGAGGACCCTCGGACAGGGACCCAGGTCACCCAGGAGATATGGTCGACACCGCGGACCCTCAGATATGAGCCAGAGTCCCCCGGGAGAGCTGGTCGACACCACGGGCCCTCGGAACCTGGCCCGATTTGCCTGGGGCAACTGGTTGACACCGCTGGCCCTCGTTCATGGGCCTGTGTGTACCGGGACAACTGGTTGACTCCGCAGGCCCTTGGACACGAGCGTGATTCGCCCGGGACAACTGGCCAACACTGCAGGCCCTCGGACACAGGCCTGAGTCGCCCATGGCAGATGTTCGACCCTGCGGGTCCTGGGACATGGGCCGGAGTCCGCAGGGACAGCTGGTAGAACCCACGGGCCCTCGGAGCCTGGCCCGAGTAACCCGGAGCAGCTGGTCGACACTGCGAGACCTGTGACATGTACCCGAATCCCCCGGTTAAGCGGATCGACCCCATGGGCCCTCAGACCATGGCCAGTCACCTGGGACAGGTGGTCAACCCTGTGGGCACTTGGACGGTGGCCCAAGTTGCCCAGGACAGCTGGTCGACACCGTGGGACCTCGGACCCAGGCCCGAGTCACCCGGGACAACTGGTCGACACCACCGGCCCTCTTTCACGGGCCCGAGACTCCCGGGACAGCTGGACGACACCGTGGGCACATGGTCGACCCTGCGGGCCCTGGGACACGGGCCTGAGTCCCCCAGGACAGCTGGTCGACCCCGCGGGCCCTCGGAGCCTGGCCCGTGTCGCCAAGGACATCTGGTTGACCCCGCCGGCACTCAGACCCTGGCCCTAGTCGCCCGGGACAGCTGCTCTACCCCGCGGGCCATTGGACCCAATCGCGAGTCGCCCGGAGGGCTGGTCGACCCCGCAGGCACTCGGACCCAGGCCCAAGTCGCCCGGAAGAGCTGGTCAAACCTGTGGGACCTTGGACCCGAGCACAAGTCACGCAGTAGAGCTGGTCGACACCATGGGCCCTCGGACCCAGGATCGAGTTGTTCGGGAGAGCTGGTCGACACCGTGGGACCTCGGTCAAGGGCCCGAGTCTCCAGGACAGCTGGTCGACACCGCGGGACCTCGGACCCGAGCCTGAGTTGCGCAGGACTGATGGTCGAAAACACGGGCCCTCGGCTGCGGGCATGAGTAACACGGGACAGAAGGTCAACACCACAGGCCCTCAGGGAAGGGCCTGAGTCGCGCTGGAGAGCTGGTCGACACCACGGGCCATCGTTCAAGGTCCCGTGTCTCCCGGGATAGCTGGTCGACCCTGCGGGCCCTCAGACCCGGGCCCACGAGCCCGGGACCACTGGTCAACACCTCGGGCCCTTGTTCATGGGCAAAAGTAGCCTGGGACAGACTCCGCTAGCCGTCGGACATGGGCCCAGATCAACCTGGACAGCTGGTCGACACGTGGTCCCTTGGACTGGGTCCCAGGTCCCAAAGGACAGCTGGTCATTTACGAGGGTCCTCGGGCAAGGGCCCTAGATGGACGGGATATCTGGTCGATCCCACAGGCACTCGGACCATGGCCCAAGTCGTCCGGGAGAGTAGGTCGACCCTGCAGGACCTCGGACCCGAGCGCGAGTCATGCAGTAGAGCTGAACGACACCATGGGCCCTCGGACCCGGGACTGAGTCACCCGGGGCAGCTGGTAAACACCGTGAAACCTCAGACCTGGGAACGCGAGCCCGGGACCACTGGTCAACACCTCGGGCCCTCATTCACGGGCCCGAGTCTCCTGGGATGGCTGGTGGACACCGCGGTCACTCGACCTGATCAAAAGTTGCCCGGGAGGGTTGGTCTTCCCCGCGGGACCTGGGACCCAAGCCCGAGTCGCCCAGTACAGGAGGTCGGAACAGGAGCCCTCGGACCCTGGCTGATGAGCCCAGGAGAACAGGACGAACCCGCAGGACCTCGGAAAAGGGCGAGAGGCATTCAGGACAGCTGGTTGAACCCGCGGGAACTCGGACACGGGCCTGATTTTCCGGGGAAAACTGGTCGACACTGCCGGCCCTCGTCCACGGGCCTGTGTCTCACGGGACAGCTGGTCGACACTGAGGGCCCTTGGACATGAGTGTGAGTCACCCGGGAGATCTGGCCGAACCTGCGGGCCCTCGGACATAGGCCCGAATCGCCCAGGGCACATGGTCAGCCCTGCAGGGCCTGGGACACGGGCCGAAGTCCCCCGGGACTGCTGGTCAACCCGCGGACCCTCGGACACGGGCCGGAGTCCCCCGGGACAGCTGGTCCACTGCACGGGCTTTCGGACCCTGGCCCGGGTCGCCCGGGACCACTGTCAACACCGCCGCCCCTCGTTCACAGGCCTGTGTCTCACGGGACAGCTGGTCGACTGTGCGGGCTCTTGGACACGAGCGCAAGTGGCCGGGAGAGCTGGTTGAACCTGCGGGCTCTCGGAAACGGGCCTGAGCCGCCCGGGACATCTGGTCAAAATCACAGGCCTTCGGACCCGGGCTCAGGTCACCCGGGACATCTGGTTGACCCCGCGGGACCTCGGACCCTGGCCCAAATCGCCCAGGACAGCTGGTTGACACTTTTGGCCTGGGACCCTAGCCCGAGTCTCCCGGGAGAGCTGGTCTACAGTGCGGGCCCTCGCACCCGGTCCTGAGTCACCCGGGGCAGCTGGTAAAACCCGCGGTCCCTTGGACTCGGGCCCAGGTCGCAAGGGACAGCTGCTCGTTTACGAGGGTCCTCGGGCCAGGGCCCTAGTCACCCAGGATAGCTGGTCGACACCGCAGGCACTCGGACCCTGACCGGAGTCCCCCGGGAGAGCTGGTCGACACTGTGGGATATCAGACCTGAGCGCAAGTCATGCAGGAGTGGTGGTCGACACCATGGGCCCTCGAGCACGGGCCCGAGTCGCCCGGGACAGCTGGCCGACCACGTGGGCCCTCTGGCTCGGGCCCGATTCACCCGGGACAACTGGTTGACCCCGTGGGACCTCAGACCCGATCACATGTCCCTAGGGAGTTCTGGTCGAACCCGCGGGACCTCGGACCCGAGCCCAAGTTGTCCAGGACAGCTGGTCTATCCACAAGCCTTCGGATTCTGGCCAGAGTCGCCTGGGACAGCTGTATGAACCCACGGGCACACGGAAATGGGCGCAACACGTACGGGACAGCAGGTCAACCCCGCGGGAACTCGAACCCGGGCCCGAAATGCCCGGGACATCTGGTCAATCCCGCGGTCCCTCGGACCTGGGTCCGCGTAGCCTGTGACCACTGGTCAACACCTCAGGCCCTCGTTCACGGGCCCGCGTCTCCTGGGACAGCTGGTCGACACCGTGGGATCTCAACCTGATCAGAAGTCGCCCGGGAGAGTTGGTCCTCCCTACAGGACCTAGGACCCCAGCCCCAGATGTCCAGTACAGGAGGTCGACTCACGAGCCTCAGACATGGCCCGATGAGCCTGGGAAGCAGGTCGAAACCGTGGGCCTTCGGAAAAGGGCGTGAGTCATCCGGGACAGCTGGATGAAGCCGTGGGAACTCGGACCCGGGCCCAAGTTGCCCAGGAACAGTGGTCAACACCTCGGGCCCTTGTTCAAGGGCCTGAGCGTCCCAGGACAGCTGGTCGACACCGCGGGCCATCAACCTGATCACAAGTCGCCTGGGAGAGTTGGTCGTCCCTGTGGGACCTGGGACCTGAGACCGAGACTTCCAGTACAGGAAGTCGGACCACGAGCCCTAGGACCCTGGCCCGATGAGCCCGGGTGAGCAGGTCGAACCTGCGGGCCCTCGGAAAAGGGCGGGAGTCATCCAGGACAGCTGGTCGACCCCGTGGGAACTCGGACCCGGGCCCGAGACGCCCGGGACAACTGGTCGACTCTGCCAGCCCTCGTTCACGGGCATGTGTCTCACAGGACAGCTGGTCGACTCCATGGGCCCTTGGACACGAGCGCGAGTTGCCCTGGAGAGCAGGTCAGACCTGCGTGCACTCTGACACGGGCCCGAGTCGCCCAGGGTAGATGGTCGACCCTGCCGGCCCTGGGACATGGGCCGGTGTCCCCCAAGACAGCTGGTCGACCCCATGGGCACTTGTACCCGGGCCCTGGTCAGCGGGAAAGCTGGTTGACACCACGGGACCTCGGGCACAGGCCCTGGTCCCCAGGACAGCTAGGCGACCCTGCAGGACCTCTCACCCAGACACGAGGCGTCCAGGAGAACTGGTGGACCCACGAGCCCTTAGACCCTGGCCCGAGTCGCCTGGGAAAACTGGTCGACACCACCGGCCCTCGTTCATGCGCCTGTGTCTCACGGATAGCTGGTCGACACTGAGGGCCCTTGGACACGAGCACGAGTCGCCCTGGAGAGCTGGTCGAACCTGTGGGCTCTCGGACACGGGCCCGAGTCGCCCAGGGCAGATGGGCGACCCTGCGGGCCCTCGGAAAGGAGCCCGAGTCTCCCAGAACAGCTGATCGACTCCGTGGGTTCTCGCGCAAGGGCAGTAGCGTGAGTCGCCCGGGACAGCTGATCGAACCTGCTGGACCTCGGACACGGTCCCGAGTTCCCTGGGACAGCTGGTAGACCCTGCGGGCCCTCGGAAAGGAGCCCAAGTCTCCCAGGACAGCTGGCCGACTCCGTGGGCCCTCGGACCCAGGCCCAGGTCACACGGGACAGCTGGTCGACAACACGGGCACTCGGACCCTATCCCGAGGTGCCCGGGACAGCTGGTTGACACCACAGGCCGTGGGACCAGCGCCTGAGTGGCCCGGGAGAGCTGGTCGAAAGCACGAGAACTCGGGCACGGGCCCAAGTCGACCAGGAGAGCTGGTCGACTCCGTGGTCCCTTGGACCAGGGCCCGAGTCGCCCAGGTCAGCTGTTCAAACACGCGGTCACTCGGACACTTGAACAAGTCACCGGGACAGCTGGTCGACCCGGGGGACCTCGGACCCTAGCCCGAGGAGCCTGGGACAGCTGGTCGACCTCGCAGGCCGTCGGACCAGTGCCTGAGACACCCGGTAGAGCTGATCGAAGCTGCGGGCCCTCGTACATGATCGCGTGTCACCCGGGACAGCTGGTTGACCCCACGGGGCCTCATGTACGAGCCCGAGCACGAGTCGAATGGGAGAGCTGGACGAACCTACAGGCCCTCGGACAGGGGCCAGAGTCGCCTGGGGCAGCTGGTCGACACCGAGGGCACTTGGCCAAAGGCCCGTGTCACCTGGGACAGCTGGTCAAACCTGCGGGCTCGGGGACATAGACCCAAGTTGCCTGGTACAGCTGGTCGACGCCGAGGGCCCACAGACCCAGGCCCGAGTCACGCGGTACAACTGGTCTACCCCGAGGGATCTCGTGCACCAGCTGGAGGCGAGTCGCCCGGGACAGCTCCTCGACACCGTGGGCCCACCAGCTGAAGTCTGATTCTCCCAGGACTGCTGGTAGACTCCGCGGGCCCTCGGATGGGGGCCAAGGTCACAGGGATGGCTGGTTGACCCTGCGGGACCTCGTGCAAGTGCCCGAGCGTGAGTAGCCCGGGACAGCTGGTAGACCCTGCAGTCCCTGGACATGTTCCTGCAGTCCCTGGGACACATTCCCGCATTACCGGGAACAGCTGGTAGACCCCGCAGGCCGTCGAACCCGAGCCCGATTCCCCCGCGAGAGCTGGTCGTCCCCACGGGGCTTCAGATACGGGACCGATTTGCCCAGTACAGCTGGTCGACTTCAGGGTATCTCGGGCACGGTCCCGAGTCGCCTGGGAGGGCTCATTGAATCCGCGGCACCTCGGAACAGAGCGTGATTCACCCGGTAGTGTTGGTCAACACTGCAGGATCTCGGACCAGGGCCCGAGTCACCCGGGGCAGGAGGTTGACCCTGCGGGGCCTCAGCCACGAGGACGAGTCACCCGGGACAGCTGCTCAACACCACAGGCCCACCGTCACAGAACCGATTCTCCTTTGACTGCTGGTTGACACCGCGGGACCTCGCACAAGGGCCCGAGCGCGAGTCACCCGAGACAGCTGGTAGAACCTCCTGGCTCTCGGACACGGTCCCGAGTCACCCGGGACATCTGGTCGACCCCACGGGAAGTACGACACGGGCCCGTGTCGCCCAGGAGAGCTGGTCGACCCCGCGGCCCCTCGGACCCGATCGCGAGTCGCCCCGTACAGCTGGTCGAACCCGCGGGCCTTCCAACCCGAGCCCGAGTCACCCGGGAGAGCTGGTCAACCCCTAGGGCCCTCGGACCCGATCGCGAGTCGCCCGGGAGAGCTGGTCAACACCACGGGCCCTCGGACCCGGGCTGCGGTCACCCTGGACAGCTGGTCGACCCTGCGGGACCTCGTGAACGGGTCCGAGCGCGAGTCGACGGGGACAGCTGGACGAACCTGAGGGCCCTTGGACACGGGACT
Organism: Sus scrofa; assembly: GCF_000003025.6. Lineage (NCBI taxonomy): Eukaryota > Metazoa > Chordata > Mammalia > Artiodactyla > Suidae > Sus > Sus scrofa. Next base: position 367,848 of record NW_018084866.1, read on the forward strand.
GAGTTGCCCGTTACAGCTGGTCGATGCCGAGGGCCCACAGACCCAGGCCCGAGTCGTGCGGTACAACTGGTCTACCCCGAGGGATCTCACGCACCAGCGGGAGGCTAGTTGCCCCGGACAGCTCCCCGACACCGCGGGCCCACCAGCTGAAGTCTGATTCTCCCGGGACTGCTGGTAGACTTTGCGGGCCCTCGGATGGGGGCCAAGGTCACAGGGACGGCTGGTTGACCCTGCGGGACCTCGTGCAAGGGCCCGAGCGTGAGTCGCCCGGGACAGCTGGTAGACCCTGCAGTCCCTGGACACGTTCCTGCAGTCCCTGGGACACATTCCTGCATTACCGGGAATAGCTGGTAGACCCCGCAGGCCATCGAACCCGAGCCCGAGTCCCCCGCGAGAGCTGGTCGTCTCCACGAGGGCATCGGATACGGGACCGATTTGCCCAGTACAGCTGGTCGACTCGAGGGTATCTCGGGCACGGTCCCGAGTCACCTGGGAGGGCTCGTCGAATCTGCGGCATCTCAGAACAGAGCGTGATTTGCCCGGTAGTGCTGGTCAACACTGCGGGATCTCGGACCAGGGCCCGAGTCACTCGGGGCAGGAGGTCGACCCCGCGGGGCCTCAGCCACGAGGACGAGTCACCCGAGACAGTTGCTCAACACCACGGGCCCACCGGCACAGGACCGATTCTCCTTTGACTGCTGGTTGATACCGCAGGACCTCGCGCAAGGGCCTGAGCGTGAGTCGCACGGGACAGCTGGTAGAACCCGCGGGCCGTCGAACCCGAGCCCAAGTCACCTGAGAGAGGTGGTGGACACCGCGGGCCCTCGGACCAGATCGTGAGTCACCCGGGAGAGCTCGTCGAACCCGTGGGCGCTCCGAAACCGGCCCGAGCATCCCGGAGCAGCTGGTCAACACTGCGGGCCCAGAGACCAGGGCCCAGGTCACCCGGCACAGCAGGTCGACCCTGCGGGATCTTGGGCACGGCCCGAGTCGCCCGAGACAGCTGGTTGAATCCGCAGGCTTCGGAGCAGAGCGCAAGTTGCCCAAAACTGCTGGTCGACTCTGCAGGCCCTCAGACCCGGGCCCAGGTCACACGCGACAGCTGGTTGACCCCGCGGGCACTGGGACCCTGTCCCGAGTTGCCCGGGAGAGCTGGTCGAAACTGCGGGCACAATGGCATGGGCCCAATACTCCCGGGACAGCTGGTCGAAACCGCAGGCCCTCGGACACGGGCCCTAGTCCCGGGGCAGCTGGTCGATACTGTGGGCCCACGTACACGGGCCCGAGTCGCCCGGGACAGCTGGTCAACACCGCAGGCCATGGGACTGGATTTCGAGTCACCTGGGAGAGCTGGTTGAACACCCGGGCACTTGGACCCGATCGAGAGTCACCCGGGCAGCTGTTCGAACCCATGAGCCCTCGGACCCGGGCGCGAGTCATCCGGGACAGCTGGTCGACCCCACGGGAACTACGATCTGGGCCCAAATCGCTCGGGACAGCTGGTCGACCCTGCGGGCCCTCGGACCCTGGCCAGAGTCGCCCGGGACATCTGGTCGACACTGCGGGCCCTCGGACCAGGGTCCGTGTCACCCAGGACAGCTGGTCGAACACTCAGTCCATCGGACACTTGCAAAATTCGCCCCGGATAGCTGGTTGACACCGCGGGCCCTCGGACCCTAGCCGGTGGAGCCCAATAGAGCTGGTCGTACCCGTGGGCCCACCTACAGGATCGCGTGTCACCGGGAAAGCTGGTCGACCCCACCGGAACTACAACAAGGGCCCGAGTCGCACAGAGGAGCAGGTCAACCCCGCGGCCCCTCGGACCCGATCGTGAGTTGCCTGGTACAGCTGGTCGAACCCGCGGGCCTTCGGACCCGAGCCCGAGCTACATGGGAGAGTTGGTCAACACCACGGGCCCTCGTACCGGGGCTGCGGTCACCGTGGGCAGCTGATCGACCCCGCGGGACCTCGCGAACGGGTCCGAGCATGAGTCGACGGGGACAGCTGGACGACCCTGTGGGCCCTTGGACACGGGACTGAGTTGCCCTAAGCAGCTGATCGACATTGAGAGCACTCGGCCACGTGCCTGTGTCACCTGGGACAGCTGTTCGACCCTGCGGGCCATGGGACACATGAACGAGTTCCCAGGACAGCTGGTTGACGCCAAGGGGCCACAGACCCAGGCCCGAGTTGCTCGGTACAGCTGGTCTAGTCCGAGGGACCTCGCGCACCAGCTGGAGGCGAGTCTCCCGGGAGAGCTGGTCGACCCCGCAGGCCCTCGAACACGGACGCGTGATGCCCGTGAACGATGTTCGACACCGAGAGCCCTCGGACCAGGGCCCAAGTTGCCCGGGAAAACTGGTCGACACCACGGGCCCTGATTCATTTGCCCGCGTCTCCCGGGACATCTGGTTGACACTGCAGGCCCTTGGACATGGGACCGAGTTGCCCGGGGGGCAGCTGGTTGACCCTGCATGCCCTGGGACAATTTTCCGAGGCTCAGGTAACAGCTGGTCGACCTTGAGGGCCTTTGCACACTAGCCCGAGTCACCCAGGATGGCTGGTTGACACTGCGGGCCCGCCAACCAGGGCCCCAGTCACCCGGGACACCTGGTCCACCCCTCAGACACTTGGTCCCATGGTGCGAGTCGCCAGGCACAGCTGGTCAACACTGCGGGCCATCGGAATAGAGCGCAATTCGCCTGGGACAGCTTGTCGACACTGTGAGACCACAGACACGAGCACGAGTCACACAGGGCATCAGGTCAACACAGCGGATCTTCGGGCAGGGGCCCGAGATGCCCTCAGTGAGCTGGTTGACCCGAGAGCACTCAGACAAAGGCCCGTCACCTGGGACAGCTGGTCAACAGCGTGCGCCATAGGACACAAGCGCGAATGGCCCAAAACAGCTGTTCAACACCTCGGACCGTCGGACCCGGGCCAGAGTTACCCGGGACATCTGGTTGAACCCGCGGGCCCTAAGGCATGGGCCCAAGTCACCCTGGGCAGCTGGTCGAACCGCAGGCCCTCGGGCTCCCGCCCGATTCACCCGGGACAGCTGGTCGACTCCGTGGGTCCTCGAATTTGGGCCCGAATCACCCGCGAAGGCTGGTCGAACACTCGGGTCGCCCAGGACAGCAGGTGGACACCGCGGGCCCTCGGACCCAAGCATGATTCACCCGAGAATGCTGGTCCACACCGCGGGCCCTTGTACCCGGTCCCTAGGTGCCTGGGACAGCTGGTCGAACCTGTGGGCCATCGGACCTGGGCGAGTGTCGTCAGGAGAGTTAGTCGACACTGAAGGCCCTCGGACCCTGGCCAGAGTCGCCCGGGACAGCTGTTAGACCGTGCGGTCCCTCGGACACGGGCCCGAGTCCCCCGAGACAGCTGGTCAACTCCGCGGGCCCTTGCACCCCGGCCCAGGTCACATGGGACAGCTGCTTGACCCCGCAGGCACTCAGACCCTGGCCCGAGTCGCCCGGGAGAGCTGGTCGAAACCACAGACCCAACGTCACAGGCCCGATATCCCCGGACCTCTGGTCGAACCTGCAGGCCCATGGACACAGGCCCGAGAGGCCCAGTGCAGCTAGTTGACACCGCGGGGCCTCGGACGCTATCCGAGGCGCCCGTGACAGCTGGTCGACCATGCAGTCCGGGGGACCAGAGCCCAAGTGGCCCGGGACAGCTGGTCGATACCGCAGAGCCTCAGACCCTGGCAGAGTCGCCCAGGAGAGCTGGTTGTCACCGCGGGCCCACGGACACGGTTCCGGGTCGCCCGGGACAGCAGGTCAACCCTGCGGGAACTTGGGCATGGCCCGAGTTGCCCGGGACAGCTGGTTGAATCCGCGGGCTTTGGAGCAGAGTGCAGGTCACCCAAAACAGCTGGTCGACCCCACCTGCCCTTGGACACTGGCCCGAGACGAACGGGATATCTGGTCGAACTCGCAGGCCATCGGACCCTGGCGAGAGTCGCCCGGGACAGCTGGTCAACACTGCGGGCCCGCGGACACGGGCCCGAGACGCCCGGGACAGCTGGTAGACCCTGCTGGCCCTCGGACACTGGCCCAAGTCTCCCAGGACAGCTGGTCGACTCCGCGGGCCCTCCGACCTGGGCCCAGGTCACACGGGACAGCTGGTTGACCCCGCGGGGACCCGGATCCTGGCCCGAGTAGCCCGGGAGAGCTGGTCGAAACTGCAGGCCCAAAGGCACGGGCCCAATACTCCCCGGACTGTTGTTTGAAACCACAGGCCCTCGGATAAAGGCCCGAGTCGCCCGGGGCAGCTGGTTGACACCGCGGGCCTTTGGACCCTAGCCCGAGGCGCCCCAGACAGCTGGTCGACCCCACAGGCCATCGGAACCGAGCCCGAGTCTCCCTGGAGTGCTTGTCGACCCCGCGGGACCTCAGACCGGATCGCGAGTCGCCCGGGACAGCTGGTCCAAGCTGCGGGCCCTCGGTCACAGGCACGAATCATCCTGGAGAGCTCGTGGACACCTCAGGAACTCTAACACGGGCACGAGTCGTCCGGGAGAGCTGGTCGACCCTGCAGAACCTCGGGCACTGGCCCGAGTTGCCCGGGAAATCTGGTCGATACCTCGGTCCCTTGGACTAGGGCCTGAGTCACCCGGGACAGCTGGTCAACCCCCAGGGAACTAAGACCTGATCTTGAAGCACCCACGAAACATGGTCAACCCCGCAGCCCCTAGGACAAGGGCCCAATTCGCCCGGGACATCTGGTCAATCCCGCGGGCTTCGGACCGAGCCCGAGTCGCCGGGACAGCTGGTCGAACCCGCGGTCCCTCGGACCCAATCGCGAGTCGCCCGGTACAGCTGGTCGAACCCGCGGGCCTTCGGACCCGAGCCTGAGTCACCCGGGAGAGCTGGTCGAACCCGTGGTCCCTCGGACCTGATCGTGAGTCGCCCGGAAGAGCTGGTCAACACCACAGGCCCTCAGACCTGGGCTGTGGTCACCCTGGACTGCTGGTCAACACTGTGGGACCTCAGACACTGGCTTGAGTCGCCCAGGGCAGCCGGTCGACACTGAGGGCACATGGCCATGGGCCCATGTCACCTGGGACAGCTGGTCGACGTCGAGGGCCCTCAGACCCAGCCCCGAGTCGCGTGGTACAGATGGTCCACCCCGAGGGACCTCGTGCACCACCTGGAGGTGAGTCGCCAGGGACAGCTCATCGACACTGCAGCCCATCGGACACGGGATTGAGTCGCCCTGGACAGCTGGTCAACCCCATGGGCACTCGGACCCAGGCCCGATTCGCCCGGGATATATTGTTGAACCCACGGGCCGTCGAACCCGAGCCCGAGTCACCCGGGAGAGGTGGTCGATACCGTGGGCCCTCGGACCAGATCGTGAGTTGCAGGGGAGAGCTCGTTGAACCCGTAGGTGCTCCGAACCTGCCCGAGTATCCCGGGGCAGCTGGTCGACACTGCGGCCCCACAGACGTGGGCCTAGCTCACCCGGGACAGCAGGTCAACCCTGCGGAACCTTGGGCACGGCCCGAGTAGCCCGGGACAGCTGGTTGAATGCGTGGGCTTCGGAGTAGAGCACGAGTCGCCCAAAACTGCTGGTCGATCCCACCTGCCCTCGGACACTGGCCCGAGTCGATCGGGATATCAGGTCGAACCCGCGGACCATCGGACCCTGGCCAGAGTCGCCCAGGCGAGCTGGTCGACCCTGCGGGCCCACAGACACGGGCCCGAGTTGCCCGGGAGAGCTGGTAGACCCTGCGGGCCCTCGGACACTAGCCCGAGTCACCTGGGACAGCTGGTAGACCCTGCGGGCCCTCGGACACAGGCCCGAGTCTACCGGGACAGCTGCTCGAATCTGCGGGCCCTCCGAACCGGGCCCAAGTTACACGGGACAGCTAGTTAACCCGCGGGCACTTGGACCCTGGCCTGAGTCACCCGGGACTGCTGGTCAAACCCACAGGCCATCGCACCCGGGCCCAATTCACTCGGGACAGCTGGTAAACACCGCGGCCCATTGGACCCTAGCCCGAGTCCCCCGGGACAGCTGGTCAACACTTCAGGCCATGGGACCAGAGCCTGAGTGGCCCAGGAGAGCTGGTCGAACCTGCGGGAACTCGGGCACAGGCCCGAGGTGACCAGGAGAGCTGGTCGAACCTGTGGTCCCTTGGATCAGGCCCCGAGTACCCAGGACAGCTGGTCGAAAACATGGTCCCTCGGACATTGGCACAAGTCGCCCGGGACAGCTGGTCTACCCACGGGGGATCCTGCGTAAGGGCCCGAGCCTGAGTCGCCCAGGAGAGCTGGTCAACACTGCGGGCCCTCAGACCCTAGCCTGAGGAGGCCGGTAGAGCTGGTCGAACCCGCAGGCCCTTGGACACAGACCCGAGTCGCCTGGGGCAGCTGGTCGACACCGTGGGCCCTCGGACCCTAGCCCTAGGCGCCCGGGACAGCTGGTCAACCCCGCAGGCTGTGGGACCGGAGCCCAAGTGGCCCGGGAGAGCTGGTTGAACCCCCGGGCACTCGGACCAATCGAGAGTCACCCAGGACAGCTGGTCGAACCCGTGGGCCCTCGGACCCGGGCCCAAATCACCCGGGACTGCTGGACGAACCCACAGGCCATCGGACCTGAGCCCGAGTCTCCCTGGAGTGCTTGTCAACCCCACTGGACCTCGAACCGGATCGCGAGTCGCCCGGAACAGCTGGTCCAATCCGCAGGCCCCCAGACCTGGGCTCGAATCATCTAGGACATCTGGTGGACACCTCAGGAACTCGAACAAGGGCAGGAGTCGTCCGGGAGAGCTGGTCAACCCTGCACTCCACGGACCCGGGCTGGAGTTGTCCCGGATATCTGGTCAACCACGTGGGCCCTCGGGCACAGGCCCGAGTCCCCCGGGATGGCTGGTCGACACTGCAGGCCCGCTAACCAGGGCCCGAGTCGCCCGGGACACCTGTTCGACCCCTCAGACAATCGGTCCCATGGTGCGAGTCGCCCAGCACAGCTGGTCAACACTGCGGGCCATCGGAACAGAGCGCAATTCGCCCGGGACAGCTTGTCGACACCGCGAGCCCACGGACATGAGCACAAGTCACACGGGGCATCAGGTCGACACTGCGGGCCCTCAGGCAGGGGCCTGAGATGCCCTCGGTGAGTAGGTCGACCCGGAGAGCATGCGGACAAAGGCCCGTCACCCGGGACAGCTGGTCGTCACCGCGTGCCATAGGACAGATGCGCGAATGGCCCAGGACAGCTGGGCAATACCTCGGGCCGTCGGACCCGGGCCAGACTCACCCGGGACATCTGGTTGAACCTGTGGGCCCTCGTGCACGGGCCCGAGTCACCCGGGACAGCTGGTCGACACCGTGGGTCCTCGAATTTGGGCACGAATCACCCGGGAAGGCTGGTCAAACATTCGGGTCACCCAGGACAGAAGGTGGACACCGCGGGCCCTCGGACCCAAGCATGATTCACCCGAGAATGCTGGTCCACACCGCGGGCCCTCGGACCCGGTCCCTACGTGCCCGGGACAGCTGGCCAACACTGCAGACCGGGGACAAGAGCCCGAGTGGCCCAGGAGAGCTGGTCGAACCCGCAGGAACTCGGGCACAGCCCCGAGGCGACCAGGAGTGCTGGTCGAACCCGCGGTCCTTCGGACCAGGCCCCGAGTTGCCCAGGATAGCTGGTTGAACACGCGGTCCCTCGGACACTGGAACAAGGCGCCCGGGACAGCTGGTCTACCACGGGTGGGCCTCGTGTAAGGGCCCAAGCCTGAGTCTCCCAGGACAGCTAGTCGAACCCGCGGGCCCTCGGACCCTAGCTCGAGGAGGCCGGTAGAACTGGTCGAACCTGCAGACCCTCAGACACAGGCCCGAGTCGCCCGCGAGAGCTGGTTGAACCCCCGGGCACTCGGACCCGATCGAGAGTCACCTGGGACATCTGGTCAAACACGTGGGACCTCGGACCCAGGCGCGCGTCATCTGGGACAGCTGGTCGACCCCACGGGAACTAAGTCCTGATCCCGAAGTGCCCGGGACATTTGGTCGACCCCGCGGGACCTTGCACAAGAACCCGAGCGTGAGTAGCCCGCGAGAGCTGGTCAACCATGCAGGCCCCTGGACACGGGCTTGAGTTCCCCGGGTCAGCTGGTAAACACTGAGGGCACGCAGCCACGGCCCCGTGTCGCCTGGGATAGCTGGTCAACCCTGCTGGCCCTGGGACAAATGCCCGAGTTCCCCGGGACAGCTGGTCGACGCCGAGGGCCCAGAGACCCAGGCCGAAGTCGCGCGGTACAGCTGGTCTAGCCCGAGGGACCTCGCGCGCCAGCTGGAGGCGAGTCTCCTGGGACAGCTGGTCGACCCCACAGGCCCTCAACCACGGACCCGTGATGCCCGGGAATGATGTTCGACACCGCGAGCCATCGGACCAGGGCCCAAGTTGCCCGGGAAAACTGGTCGACACCACGGGCCCTCATTCACGGTTCAAGTCTCCCGGGACAGCTGGTCGACACTGCCGGCCATTGGACACGGGCCCGAGTCGCCCAGGGCAGCTGGTTGACACCGAGGGCACTCGGCCACGGGCCCGTGTCGCCTGGGACAGCTGGTCGACACTGCAGGCCCTGGGACACATGCCCGACTTCCCCGGGACACCTGGTCGACCCCTCAGACACTTGGTCCCATGGCGCAAGTCACCCGGCACAGCTAGTCAACACTGCGGGCCCAAGTCACCCTGGGCAGCTGGTTGAACCGCAGGACCTCGGGCTCCCACCCGAGTCACCCGGGACAGCTGGTCGACTCTGTGGGTCCTCGAATTTGGGCCCGAATCAGCCGCGAAGGCTGGTCGAACACTCAGGTCGCCCAGGACAGCAGGTGGACACCGTGGGCACTTGGACCCAAGCATGATTCACCCGGGAATGCTGGTCCACGCTGCGGGCACTTGTACCTGGTCCCTAGGCACGCGGGACAACTGGTCGACATCACCTGCCCTCAGACAATGGCCCGAGTCACCCAGGACAGCTGGTCGAAACTGCGGACCAAAGGACCCGGGCAAGAGTTGCCTGGGAGAGCTCGTTGAACCCGTGGGCGCTCCGAACAAGGCCCGAGTATCCCGGGGCAGCTGGTCGACACTGCGGGGCCACAGACCTGGGCCTAGGTCACCAGAGACAGCAGGTCAACACTGCAGGACCTTGGGCACGGCCCGAGTTATCCGGGACAGCCAGTCGACCCAACGGGAACTACGATCCGGGCCCGAATCACCCGGGACAGCTGGTCGACCCCGCGGGGAATCGGACCCTGGCCAGATTCGCCCGGGAGAGCTGCTCGACACTGCGGGCCCAAAGACACGGGCCCGAGTCACCCGGGACAGCTGGTAGACCCTGCGGGCCCTCGGACACAGACCCGAGGCTACCGGGACAGCTGGTCGACTCCGCGGGACCTCGGACCCGGGCCCAGGTCCCACAAGACAGCTGGTTGACCCCGCAGGCACTCAGACCCTGGTCCGAGTTCCCTGGGATCACTGGTCGACCCTGTAGCACTCGGAGCTGAGCCCGCATCGCCCGGGACTGGGGGTCGACACCTCGGGCAATTGAACCCGATCCCGAGTCGACCGGGACAGCTGGTCCACACCTCGGGCCCTTTGACCCCGGGCCAGGTCACCGGGAAAGTTGGTCGACACCACGGGACCACGGGCATGGACCCTGATCGCCCAGGACAGCTGGTCGATCCAACGGGCATACGGAAAAGGGCGCTGGTCGAACCCGCGGGCACACAGAAATGGGCACGAGTCACCTGGGATAGCCTGTCGACCCCGCGAGCCTTCGAACCCGGGCCCGAGTCGCCCAGGGCAGCTGGTCGACACCGCGGGCCCTCGGACACGGACTAAGGTCACACAGGACAGCTGGTCGACCCCGCGGACGCTCGGATATGAGCCCGAGTCGCACGGGAGAGCTGGTCGACCCTGTGGGCCTGCGGACCTGATTGCAAGGGCCCGGGAGAGCTGGTCGACATCACGGGCCCTGGGAACCAGGCCCGATTCACCTGGGACAACTGGTCGACTCCGCGGGCCCTTGGACAACGAGCGTGATTCGCCCGGGAGAGCTGGTCGACACTGCAAGCCCTCAGACACGGGCCCGAGTTGTCCAGGGCAGATGTTCAACCCTGAGGGCCCCGGACATGTGCCGAAGTCCCCCGGGACAGCTGGTAAAACCCGCGGGCCCTCGGAGCCTGTCCCGAGTCCCCCGGGAACACTGGTCAACACCTCGGGCCCTCGTTCAAGGTCCTGAGTGTCCCGGGACAGCTGGTCGATACCGCGGGCCCGCGACCTTATCACAAGTCAGCCGGGAGATTTGGTTGTCCCCGTGGGACCTGGGACCCGAGCCCGAGTCATCCAGGACATCTGGTCGACCCACGAGCCATCGGACCCTGGCCCAATGAGCCCGGGACAGCAGGGCAAATCCGCGGGCCCTCGGAAAAGTGCGCTAGTCATCCAGGACAACTGGTCGACTCCATGGGAACTCGTACCCGTTCCCGAGTTGCCCGGGACAACTGTTCGACACTGCCGGACCTCGTTCACGGGCCTGTGTCTCAAGGGACAGCTGGTCGACACTGAGGGTCCTTTGACACGAGCGCGAGTCGCCCTGGAGAGCTGGTCAAACCTGCGGGCTCTCGGACACGGGCCCCATTCACCCAGGGCAGATAGTCGACCCTGCGGGCCCTGGGACATGGGCCGGAGTCCCCCGAGACAGCTGGTCGAGCCCACGTGCCCTCAGAGCCTGAACCGAGTCTCCAAGTATAGCTGGTCGACCCCGCAGTCACTCAGATGCTGGCCCTAGTCACCCGGGACACCTCAGGACATCTGACCCAATCGCGAGTTGCCCGGGAGTGCTGGTCGACCCCGCGGGCCCTCCAACCCGAGTGCCAGTCACCTGGGGCAGCTTTTCGACACCGCGGGCCCTCCGACCCGAGGCCTAGTAGCCCGGGAAAGCTGTTTGACCCCGCGGGGCCTCGGACGCGAACGCGAGCTGCCCTGGAGAGCTTGTCGAACCCGCAGGCACTCGGACATGGGCCCGAGTTGCCTGGGTTCACTTGTCAAAACCGCGGGCATTGGGAACAGGGCCAAGGACACCCGGGAGAGATGGTCGACCCCGCGGGCCCTTGGACCCGGGTCTGAGTCTCCCGGGGCAGCTGGTCAAAACCGTGAAACCTCCGACCTGAGCCCAGGTCACCCTGGACAGCTGGTCAAACTGCGATCCCTTGGACTCGGTCCAAGGTTGCAAGGGATAGCTGTTGGAGCACAAGGGTGCTCCGGCAAGGGCCCAAGTCGCCTGGGATAACTGGTCGAGACCGCTGGACATTGGACACGGATCCAGGTCATCCAGGACAGTTGGACGACCCCGCAGACCCTCGGATATGAGCCCGAGTCGCCTGGGAGAGCTGGTCGACCCTGTGGGCCTGCGGACCTGATCGCAAGGCGCCCGGGAGAGCCGGTCGTCACCGCGGGCCCTCGGAACCAGGCCCGATTCACCTAGGACAACTGGTCGACACCGCTGGCCCTCATTCACGGGCCTGTGTGTCCCGGGACAACTGGTCGACTCCACAGGCCCTTGGACACGAGCGTGATTCGCCCGGGACAGCTGGTCGACACTGCGGGCCCTCGGACATGGGCCCGAGTCTCCCATGGCAGATGTTCGACCCTGCTGGCACTGGGACATGAGCCGGAGTCCCCCGGGACAGCTGGTAAAATCCGCAGGCCCTAGGAGCCTGGCCCGCGTGGTCCGGGACCACTGGTCAACACCTCGGGCCCTCGCTCACGGTCCCGAGTGTCCCGGGACAGCTGGTCAACACCGCGGGCCCGCGACCTTATCACAAGGCACCCGGTAGTGTTGGTCGTTCCCTCGGGAACTGGGACCCGAGCCCGAGTCATCCAGGACAGCTGGTCGACCCACGAGCCATCGGACCCTGGCCCAATGAGCCCGGGACAGCAGGTCAAACCCGCGGGCCCTCGGCAAAGGGTGCGAGTCATCTGGGAGAGCTGGTTGACCCCGTGCTGAACTCGGACCTGGGCCCGAGTCGCCCAGCACAACTGGTCGACACATCGAGCCCTCTGTCACGCGCCCTATTCACCTGGGACAGCTGGTCGATCCCGCGGGCCCTCGGACCCGGGCCCGAGTCACCTGGGACCACTGGTCAACACCTCGGGTCATCTTTCCTGGGCCCGCGTCTCCCAGGACAGCTGGTAGACTCCACGGGCCCTCGACCTGATCACAGTCACCCGGGAGAGTTGGTCGTCCACGCGGGATCTAGGACCCGAGCCTGAGTCGTCCAGTACAGTTGATCGACCCATGAGCCCTCGGACCCTGACCCGAGTCACCAGCGATAGCTGGTGGAACCCGCGGTCCCTCGAAACTGGGCCCGAGTCGCCCATGACCACTGGTCAACACCTCAGACCTTCTTTCACGCTCCCGATTCTCCCGGGACAGCTGGTCAACACCACGGGCTCTCGGACCTGATCACAAGTCACCAAGTAGAGTTGGTCGTCCCCGCAGGACATAGGACCTGAGCCCGAGTCGCCCCGGACAACTGCGCGAAACCGCCGGCCCTCGTTCACGGGCCTGTCTCCTGGGACAGCTGGTCGACTTTGTGGGTCCTCAGACACGAGTGCGAGACGCCCGGGACAGCTGGTCGGCCCTGCAGGGCCTCGGACTCAGGCCCGAGTCGCCTATGGCAGATCTTTGACCCTGCTGGTCCTGGGACACTGGCCGGTGTCCCCCGAGACAGGTGGTAGACACCGCGGGCCGTCGAAGCCTGGCCCGAGTCGCCAGGGTAGCTGGTCGACACCGCGGGCACTTGGACCAAGGCCCTAGTTGCCTGTGAGAACTGGTCAACACTGCGTGCCCTAGGAGCCCGGCCCGAGTCGCCCTGGAAATCTGGTCGACACCAAGGGCGTTCGTTCACGGGCCCGAGTCTCCAGGCACAGCTGGTCAACTCTGCGGCGCTTTGGAACTGGGCCCGGGATGCATGGGATTGCTGGTTGACACTGCGGGCACTCGGACTCGGGACCGAGTCACCTGGGAGTGCTGGTCGACCCCGCGTGCCCTCGGACCCGGGCCTGAGTCGCCCGGGACAGCAAGTAAACACCACGAGCCCTCGGACCCAGACCTAGGTCACTCGGGACAGCTGGTGGAACTGTGGTGCCTCGGACTCAGGCCCAGGATGCAAGGGAGAACTGGGTGAACACGAGGGTCCTTGGACCCTGGCCTGAGTCGCCCAGGAGAGCTGCTTGACACCGTGGGATCTCGGACGCGGTCGCAAGTCTGCTGGAACATGTGGTCAAACCCGCAGGCATCTGAGCCAAGCCCACGTCGCAGGGGACTGGGGGTCGACACTACGGGTGCATGAACCGGAGCCTGAGTCACCCGGGACAGCTGGTCGATACCGCGGGCCCACGGACACAGGCCCAGGTCACCCGGGAACAGCTGGTCTACACCACGGGACCTCGGGCACAAGCCCTGGTCGCCCGGGAGAGCTAGTCGACCCCTCGGGACGTCAGACCTGGGCACAAGTCATCCAGGACAGCTGGTCAACCCACGAGTACTCGGACCCTGGCCTGAGTCACCTGGAACAGCTGGTAGAGCCCGCGGGCACTCGGAAATGGGCACGAGTCGTCCGGGACAGTTGGTCAACCCAGTGGGCCTCAGACCCGGGCCCGAGTCGGCTGGGAGAGCTGGTCAACACCGCAGGACTTGGACCCGGGCCAGACTGGCCTGGGGCAGCTGGTAAAAACCGCAAGCCCTCGGACCCGGGCCCAGATCACCCAAGAGAGTTGTCAATCTGTGGTCACTCGGACTAGTGCCCAGGTCGCAAGGGACAGCTGTTCGAGCACGAGGGTCCTCGGGCAAGGGCCTCAGTCACGCGGGATAGCTGGTAGACACCAAAGGCCCTCGGACCCTGGCCCGTGTCACCAGGAAGAGCTGGTTGACCCCGTGTGTCCTTGGATTCAGGCCCCAGTCATCCTGGAAAGCTGGTTGACCCCGCAGGAAATCGGACCAGAGCACGAGTCGACCGGGAGAACTGGTCGACCCCGCGGGCCTCGGACCCGGGCCTGAGCCCCTTGAGCAGCTGGTAAACCATGCGAGCCCTCGGACCCGGGCACAGGTAACCCGGGACAGCTGGTCATTCCACGGTCCCTCAGAATTGGGCCCAGGTCGAAAGGGACAGCTGCTCGAGCACGACGGTCCACGGGCAAGGGCCCAAGTCGCCCGGGATATCTGGTTGACCCTGCAGTCCCTCGGACCCTGGCCCGAGTCGCCCGGGACAGCTGGTTGATCCTGCAGGCCATCGGACAAGTGCGCGAATCGCCCGGACAGCTGGTCAACCCCGTGGGAACTCGAACACGGACCAGAGTCCCCCGGGATATCTGGTCCACCGCTCGGGTCTCGGAGCTGATCCCGAGGCGCCTGGAAAGGTGGTCTACACCGCAAACCCTCAGACACGACCGCGAGTCACCCGGGAAAGCTGGTCAACCCTGCGGGCCCTCTGACACAGGCCCGATTCGCCCGGGAGAGCTGGTCGACCATGCGGGCCCTCGGACCCACGCCAAGGTCACCAAGAAATTTGGTCGACACCACGGGATCTCGGGCACGGGCCGTGATCGCCCAGGCCAGCTAGTCGACCCCACAGGACCTCGAACCCGGGCAAGAGTTGTCCTGGAGAGCTGGTCAACCCACTTGCACTCGGACCCTGGCCTGAGTTGCCCAGGACAGCTGGTCAACACCACGGGCACACGGAAACGGGCGCGAGTCGTCTGGGACAGCTGGTCAACACCGCGGGTACACGAACACGGGACCAAATCACCCGGGACAGCTGGTCGACCCCGTGGGCATCGGACCGGGCACGAGGTGCCTGGGAGTGCTGGTCGACACCGCATGGCCTCGGACCCGGGCCTGTGTCACCCGGGGCAGCAAGTAAACACAGCGAGCACTCAGACCCGGACCCAGTTCACCCGGGACAGCTGGTGGAACTGTGGTGCCTCGGACTTGGGCCCAGGTCGCAAGGGAGAGCTGGGTGAACACGAGGGTCCTTGCACCCTGGCCCGAGTCGCCCAGGAGAGTCGCTTGACACCGTGGGACCTCGCACCCAGTTGCAAGTCTTCCGGGACATGTGGTCGACCCCGCAAGCCTCGGAGCTGAGCCCGCGTCACCCGGGACTGGGGTCGACACTGCGGGCGCTTGAACCCAAGCCTGAGTCACCCGGGAAAGCTGGTCGATACCGCGGGCCCACGGACACGGGCCCAGGTCACCCGGGGCAGATGGTCGACAACACGGGACCTCAGGCACAAGCCCTGGTCGCCCGGGACAGCTAGTCGACCCCGCGGGACCTCGGACCCTGGCACGAGTCATCCAGGACAGCTGGTCAACCTACTAGCACTCGGACCCTGGCCTGAGTCACCTGGAACATCTGGTCGAACCCACGCGCACTCGGAAACGGGCGAGAGTCGTCCGGGAAAGTTGGTCAACCCCGTGGGCAACGGACCTGAGCCTGAGTCGGCCGGGAGAGCTGGGCGACACCGCGGGACTCGGACCCGGGCCTGAGTCGCCCGGGGCAGCTGGTAAAAACCGCAAGACCTCAGACCCGGGCCCAGATCACCCAGGAGTGTTGTCGATCTGCGGTCCCTCGGACTTGTGCCCAGGTCGCAAGGGAAGCTGGTCGACCACGAGGGTCCTCGGGCGATGGCCCGAGTCGCCCGGGATAGCTCGTCGACACCACAGGCTCTCAGACCCTGGGCCGAGTCGCCAGGGGCAGCTGGTAAAAACCGCGAGCCCTCTGATCTGGAACCAGATCACCCGGGACAACTTGTCAACACCTCGGGCCCTTTTTCATGGCCCCGAGTGTCCAGGCACAGCTGGTCGACACCGCGTTCCCACGGACCCGGGCCCAGGTCACCCGGGACAGCTGGTCGACCCTGCGGTACCCTGGGCATGGACCCGAGTCGCCCGGGACAATTGGTCAAAATCACGTGCCTTCGGACCCGGTCTCAGGTCACCCGGGACAGCTGTTTGACCCCGCGGGACCTCGGATGCGAGCGCGTGTCTTCAGGACACCTGGTCAACTCCACGGTCCCTTGGAAACGGGCACGACTCCCCCGGGTCAGCAGGTTGACCCCGTGTGCCCACATTCAAGGGCCATGTCTGCCGGGATAGCTGGTCGACAACGCGGGCCCTCGGACTGGAGCGGGAGTCGCCCGGGTCAGCTGGTGGACACCTGGGAACTCAGACATGATCACAATTGGCCCAGGAGATCTGGCCAACCCCGCAGAACCTCAGACCCGAGCCCGAGGCACCCGGGAGAGCTGGTCAAACCTGTGGGCTGCTGACCCGGCCCCGAGTCGCCCGGGACATCTGGTCGACACTGCGACCCCTCGGACCCGGGCCCAGATCACCTGGGAGAGATGTCGATCTGTGGTCCCTCGGACACATGCCCAGGTCACAAGGCACAGCTGGTCGAGCACGAGGGTCCTCAGGCAACGGCCTGAGTCACCCGGGATAGCTGGTTGACACCACAGACCCTCGGACCCTGGCACGAGTCACCAGGGAGAGCTGGTTGACCACGTGGGTCCTTGGACCCGGGCGCCAGTCAACCGGGGCAGCTGGTCGACCCCTCAGGAAATCAGACCAGAGCGTGAGTCGACCGGGAGAACTGGTCAAACCCGCAGGCCCTAGGACCCAGGCCCGAGTCACCCGGGGCAGCTGGTAAACACTGCAAGCCCTCGGAACCGCGGCCAGATCACACTGGACAGCTGGACCATCCACGGTCCCTCGGACTCAGGCCCAGGTTGCAAGTGACAGCTGGTCAAGCACGAGGGTCCTCGGGCAACGGCCCGAGTCACCCGGGATAGACGGTCGACACCGCAGGCCTTCAGACCCTGGCCCGATTTGCCGGGGAAAGCTGTTTGACACCGTGGGCCCTCGGACCCGGGCGTCAGTCGTCCGAGATAGCTGGTCCACACCACGGGCCCGCCAACACAGGCCCGATATGCCTGGGAAAGCTGGTTGATCCCGCAGGCCCTCGGACCCGGGCCCAAGGCACCCGGGATTGCTGGTCGAAACCGCGCACACTCGGATCCGGGCTCATGTCACCCGGGACAGCTGGTCGACCGGGACTTCGGAGCCTGGCCCGAGTAGTCAAGGACAGCTATTCGACACCGCGGGCCCTCAGACACAAGCCCTAGTGGCCCGGGAGAGCTGTTTGACACTGCGATCCCTCGGATGCCATCGCGAGTTGCCCGGGAGAGCTGGTCGACACCGCGGGCCTTCGTACCTGGGCCCGTGTCGCCCGGGGCAGCGGGTCAACCCCGCGTACCCTCCGACCGGGGCCCAGGTCACCCGGGACAGCTGGTCGACACCACGGGACCTCGGGCACGGGCCTGAGTCGCCCAGGACATCTGGTCAAAATCATGAGCCTTCGGACCCGGGCTCAGGACTCCGGGACAGCTGTTCAACCACGCGGGACCTCGGACACGAGTGTGTGGCTTTAGGACACCTAGTCGACACCACGGCCCCTCGGACATGGGCACGAGTCCCCTTGGGACAGCTGGTCAACCCCGCGGGCCCACGTTCAAGGGCCCGTGTCTGCCGGCAGAGCTGGTAGAAACCGCGGGCCCTCAGACATGGACCCAGGTCACCCAGGGCAGCTGGTCGACACCGCAGACCCTCGGATATGAGCCTGAGTCACCCGGGAGAGCTGGTCGACCCTGTGGGCCTGCTGACCTGATCACAAGTCGCCCGCGAAAGCTGGTCGACACCGCGGGCCGTCGGAACCAGGCCCGATTTGCCTGGGATAACTGGTCGACAACGCTGGCCCTCGTTCACGGGCCTGTGTCTCACAGGACAGCTGGTCGACTCTGCGGGCCCTTGGACAAGAGCGCAAGTTGCCCTGGAGTGCTGGTCTAACCTGAGGGCTCTCGGACACGGGCCCAAGTCGCCCAAGGCAGCCGGTCCACCCCGCGTGCCCTCCAAACCAAGTCCTAGTCACCTGGGGCAGCTGTTCGACACCTCAGGCCCTCCGACCCTAGCCCTAGTATCCCGGGAGAGCTGTTTGACCCCGCAGTCCCTCGGACGCGATCGCGAGCTGCCCGGGAGAGCTTGTCGACCCCGCGGGCACTCGGACAAGGGCCCGAGTCCCCAGGGACAGCTGGTCGACACGCAGGCCCTTGGACCTGGGCCTGAGTCACCCATGGCAGCTGGTAAAAACCGTGAGCCCTCGGACCCGGGCCCAGATCACCTGGGAGAGATGTCGATCTGTGGTCCCTCGGACACATGCCCAGGTCACAAGGCACAGCTGGTCGAGCACGAGGGTCCTCAGGCAACGGCCTGAGTCACCCGGGATAGCTGGTTGACACCACAGACCCTCGGACCCTGGCACGAGTCACCAGGGAGAGCTGGTTGATCACGTGGGTCCTTGGACCCGGGCGCCAGTCAACCGGGGCAGCTGGTCGACCCCTCAGGAAATCAGACCAGAGCGTGAGTCGACCGGGAGAACTGGTCAAACCCGCGGGCCCTAGGACCCAGGCCCGAGTCACCCGGGGCAGCTGGTAAACACTGCAAGCCCTCGGAACCGCGGCCAGATCACACTGGACAGCTGGACCATCCACGGTCCCTCGGACTCAGGCCCAGGTTGCAAGTGACAGCTGGTCAAGCACGAGGGTCCTCGGGCAACGGCCCGAGTCACCCGGGATAGATGGTCGACACCGCAGGCCTTCAGACCCTGGCCCGATTTGCCGGGGAAAGCTGTTTGACACCGTGGGCCCTCGGACCCGGGCGTCAGTCGTCCGAGATAGCTGGTCCACACCGCGGGCCCGCCAACACAGGCCCGATATGCCTGGGAAAGCTGGTTGATCCCGCAGGCCCTCGGACCCGGGCCCAAGGCACCCGGGATTGCTGGTCGAAACCGCGCACACTCGGATCCGGGCTCATGTCACCCGGGACAGCTGGTCGACCGGGACTTCGGAGCCTGGCCCGAGTAGTCAAGGACAGCTATTCGACACCGCAGGCCCTCAGACACAAGCCCTAGTGGCCCGGGAGAGCTGTTTGACACTGCGATCCCTCGGATGCCATCGCGAGTTGCCCGGGAGAGCTGGTCGACACCGCGGGCCTTCGTACCTGGGCCCGTGTCGCCCGGGGCAGCGGGTCAACCCCGCGTACCCTCCGACCGGGGCCCAGGTCACCCGGGACAGCTGGTCGACACCACGGGACCTCGGGCACGGGCCTGAGTCGCCCAGGACATCTGGTCAAAATCATGAGCCTTCGGACCCGGGCTCAGGACTCCGGGACAGCTGTTCAACCACGCGGGACCTCGGACACGAGTGTGTGGCTTTAGGACACCTAGTCGACACCACGGCCCCTCGGACATGGGCACGAGTCCCCTTGGGACAGCTGGTCAACCCCGCGGGCCCACGTTCAAGGGCCCGTGTCTGCCGGCAGAGCTGGTAGAAACCGCGGGCCCTCAGACATGGACCCAGGTCACCCAGGGCAGCTGGTCGACACCGCAGACCCTCGGATATGAGCCTGAGTCACCCGGGAGAGCTGGTCGACCCTGTGGGCCTGCTGATCTGATCACAAGTCGCCCGCGAAAGCTGGTCGACACCGCGGGCCGTCGGAACCAGGCCCGATTTGCCTGGGATAACTGGTCGACAACGCTGGCCCTCGTTCACGGGCCTGTGTCTCACAGGACAGCTGGTCGACTCTGCGGGCCCTTGGACAAGAGCGCAAGTTGCCCTGGAGTGCTGGTCTAACCTGAGGGCTCTCGGACACGGGCCCAAGTTGCCCAAGGCAGCCGGTCCACCCCGCGTGCCCTCCAAACCAAGTCCTAGTCACCTGGGGCAGCTGTTCGACACCTCAGGCCCTCCGACCCTAGCCCTAGTATCCCGGGAGAGCTGTTTGACCCCGCAGTCCCTCGGACGCGATCGCGAGCTGCCCGGGAGAGCTTGTCGACCCCGCGGGCACTCGGACAAGGGCCCGAGTCCCCAGGGACAGCTGGTCGACACGCAGGCCCTTGGACCTGGGCCTGAGTCACCCATGGCAGCTGGTAAAAACCGTGAGCCCTCGGACCCGGGCCTAGATCACACGGGAGTGTTGTCGATCTGCGGTCCCTCGGACTCGTGCCCAGGTCACAAGGGACAGCTGGTCGAGCACGAGGGTCCTCGGGCAACGGCCTGAGTTGCCCGGGATACCTGGTCGAAACCACAGGCCCTCGGACCCTGGCCCGAGTCACCAGGGAGAGCTGGTTGACCCCGCGGGTCCTTGGACCCGGGCGCCAGTCATCCGGGACAGCTGGTCGACCCCTCAGGAAATCAGACCAGAGCGTGAGTCGACCAGGAGAACTGGTCGAACCCGCGGGCCCTAAAACCCGGGCCCGAGTCGCCCGGGGCAGCTGGTAAACACCGCAAGCACTCGGACCAGTGTCCAGATCACCCTGGACAGCTGGACGATCCGCGGTGCCTCGGACTCGGGCCCAGGTCGCAAGTGACAGCTGGTCGAGCACGAGGGTCCTCGGGCAAGGGCTCGAGTCACCCGGGATAGATGGTCGACACCGCAGTCCTTCAGACCCTGGCCCGATTCGCCGGGGAGAGATGGTTTACACCGCGGGCCCTGGGACCCGGGCGCCAGTCATCCGGGACAGCTGTTCGCCCCCACTGGAACACGGATCCAAGCACGAGTCGCCTGGGGCAGCAGTTAAATCCCGCGAGCCCTCGGACCCGGGCACAGGTTACCCAGTACTACTGGTCTATCCCCCGTCCTCAGACTCGGGACCAGGTCGCGAGGGACATCTGGTCGACCCCTCAGGCCTCGGAGATGAGCCCGAGGGGACCAGGAAAGCTGGTCGACACCGCGAACACTCGGACACTACCGCGAGTCACCCGGGACAGCTGGTCGACACCGCGAGCCCTCTGACACAGGCCAAATTCGCTCGGGAGAGATGGTCAACACCACGGGCACGCCAACACAGGCCCGATTCGCTTGGGACAGCTGGTCGACCGCGCAGGCCCTCAGACCCGGGCCCAAGGCACCCGGGATTGCTGGTCGAAACCGCGAACCCTCGGATCCGGGCTCATGTCACCCAGGACAGCTGGTCGACCAGGACTTCGGAGCCTGGCCCGAGTAGTCAAGGACAGCTATTCGACACCGCGGGCCCTCAGACACAAGCCCTAGTGGCCCGGGAGAGCTGTTTGACACCGCGGTCCCTCGGATGCCATCGCGAGTTGCCCGGGAGAGCTGGTCAACACTGCGGGCCTTCATACCCGGGCCCGTGTCACCCGGGGCAGCTGGTCAACACCGCGTACACTCGGACCGGGGCCCAGGTCACCCGGGACAGCTGGTCGACGCCATGTGACCTCGGGCACGGGCCCGAGTCGCCTGGGACCACTTGTCAACACCTCGGGCCCTCGTTCACGGCCCGAGTGTCCAGGCACAGCTGGACAACGCCGCAGGCCCTTGGACCTGGGCGCAAGTCGCCCAGGAGAGGTGGTCGTCCCAGCAGGCCCTCGGACCAGTGCCATCATCGTGCGGGACAACAAGTAAATCCCGTGTGCCCTCGGACCCTGGCCGAGGTCACCCGGTACAGCTAGTAGAACCGGGCCTGAGTCGCCCGGGACAGCTGGTCAACACCGTGTACCCTTGGACCAGGGCCCAGGTCACCCAGCACAGCTCTTCGACCCCCTGGTACCTCGGGTACGGGCCAGAGTCGCCCCGGATATCTGGTCAAAATCACGAGCCTTCGGACCCGTTCTCAGGTCCCCCGGGACAGCTGTTCGACCCCGCAGGACTTCGGACCAGAGACGTGTCTTCAGGACACCTGGTCGACACCACGGGCCGTTGGACTCAGGCACGAGTCCCCCGGGACAGCAGGTCGGCCCCGCGGGCCCACATTCAAGGACCCGTGTCTGCCGGGAGAGCTGGTAGAAACCGCGGTCCCTCAGAGTAGCGCGTGAGTGGACCGGGAGCGTTGGTCGTCCCCGCAGGATCTAGGACACAAGCCCGAGTCGTCCAGTAAATGGTCGACCCACGAGCCCTTGGATCCTTGCCCGAGTCGCCCGCGACAGCTGGTCGACACCACAGACCCTCGGACCCTGGCACGAGTCACCAGGGAGAGCTGGTTGACCCCGTGGGCCCTGGGACCCGGGCGCCAGTCATCCGAGGGAGCTGATCGCCCCCATGGGAACTCGGATCCAAGCACGAGTCGCCCGGGACATCTGGTCGACACCGCGAGTCCTGGGAACCGGGCCAGGATCACCCAGGAGTGTTATCGATCTGCGGTCCCTCAGACTCGTGCCCAGGTCACAAGGGACAGCTGGTCGAGCACGAGGGTCCTCGGGCAACGGCCCGAGTCTCCTGGGATAGCTGGTCGACACCACAGGCCCTCGGACCCTGGCCCAAGTCACCAGGGAGAGCTGGTTGACCCCGCGGGTCCTCGGACCCGGGCAACAGTCATCCGGGACAGCTGGTCGACCCCTCAGGAAATCAGACCAGAGCATGAGTCGACCAGGAGAACTGGTCAAACCTGCAAGCACTCAGACCCGAGTCCAGATCACCCTCGACAGCTGGATGATCCGCGGTCCCTTGGACTCGGGCCCAGGTCTAAAGTGAGAGCTGGTCGAGCACGAGGGTCCTCGGGCAAGGGCCCGAATCACCCGGGATAGATGGTCGACACCGCAGGCCTTCAGACCCTGGCCCGATTGGCCAGGGAGAGCAGGTGGACACCGTGGGCCCTCGGACCCGGGCGCCAGTCGTCCAGGACAGCTGGTCGACCCTGCGAGCCCTCTGACGTGGGCCATATTTGCCCGGGAGAGATGGTCAACCCCGCGGGCCCGCCGACATAGGCCCGATTTGCCCGGGACAGCTGGTCGACCCCGCAGACCCTCGGAACCAGGCCCGAGTCACCCGGGATTGCTGGTCGAAACCTCGCGCCCTCGGACCCGGGCTCATGTCACCCATGACAGCTGGTTGACCGGGAATTCGGAGCCAGACCCGAGTAGTCAAGGACAGCTATTCGACACCGCGGGCCCTCAGACACAAGCCCTAGTGGCCCGGGAGAGCTGTTTGACACCACGGTCCCTCGGATGCCATCGCGAGTTGCCCGGGAGAGCTGGTCGACATCGCGAGCCTTTGTACCTGGGCCCTTGTCGCCCGGGGCAGCTGGTCAACCCCACGTACCCTCGGACCGGGGCTCAGGTCACCTGGGACAGCTGGTCGACACCACGGGACCTCGGGCACGGGCCCGAGTCGCCCGGGACATCTGGTCAAAATCACGAGCCTTCGGACCCGGGCTCAGGACTCCGGGACAGCTGTTCAACCACGCGGGACTTCGGACATGAGCGTGAGGCTTTAGGGCACCTAGTCGACACCACGGCCCCTCGGACCCGGGCACGAGTTCCCCGGGACAGCTGGTCAACCCCGCGGGCCCACGTTCAAGGGCCCGTGTCTGCCGGCAGAGCTGGTAGAAACCGCGGGCCCTCGGACTTGGACCCAGGTCACCCAGGACAGCAGCTCGACCCCGCGGACCCTCGGATATGAGCCCGAGTCGCCCGGGAGAGCTGGTCGACCCTGTGGGCCTGCGGACCTGATCGCAAGGCACCCGGGACAACTGGTCGACCCCGCTGGCCCTCGTTCACGGGCCTGTGTGTCCCGAGACAACAGGTCGACTACCCGGGCCCTTGGACACGAGCGTGATTCGCCCGGAACAGTTCGTCGACACTGCAATCCCTCAGAAATGGGCCCGAGTCGCCTAGGGCAGATGTTCGACCCTGCGGGCACTGGGACATGAGCCGGAGTCCCCCGGGACAGCTGGTAGAACCCGCGGGCCCTCGGACCGGGCGCGAGTTGCCCTGGCCACAGGTCAACACCTCGGGCCCTCGTTCACGGTCCCGAGTGTCCCCGGACAGCTGGTTGACACCACGGGCCCGCAGCCTTATCACAAGTCACCCAGGAGAGTTGGTCGTCCCCGCGGGAACTGGGACCCGAGCCCGAGTCGTCCAGTACAGCTGGTTGACCCACAAGCCATCGGACCCTGGCCCAATGAGCCCGGGAGAGCAGGTCAAATCCGAGGGCCCTCGGCAAAGGTCGCAAGTCATCCGGGACAGCTGGTCGACCCCCGTGGGAACTCGGACCCGGGCGCGAGTCACCCGGGGGAACGTGTTGACACCGCCGGCCCTCGTTCATGGGCCTGTGTCTCACGGGACAGCTGGTCGACTCTGCGGGCCCTTGGACATGAGCGCGAGTTGCCCTGGATGGCTGGTCTAACCTGAAGGCTCTCGTTCACGGGCCCGAGTCGCCCAATGCAGCTGGTCGACCCCCCGGGCCCTCCAACCCGAGTCCCAGTCGCCTGGGGCAGCTGTTCGACACCGCAGGCCCTCTGACCCGAGCCCTAGTAGCCCGGGAGAGCTGTTTGACCCTGCAGTCCCTCGGACGCGATCACGAGCTGCCCGGGAGAGCTTGACGACCATACGGGCACTCGGACAAGGGCCAGAGTCCCCCGGGACAGCTGGTCGACCCAGAGGCCCTTGGACCTGGGCCTGAGTCCCCCGGGATAACTGGTCGACCCTGCGGGTCTCGGACCTGAGCGCGCATTGCCCAGGACTGGGGGTCGACACCATGGGTGCTTGAACACGATCCCGAGTCGCCCGGGACAGCTGGTCCACACCTCGGGGCCTCGGAACCGTGCCCACATCACCAGGAAAGTTGGTCGACACCACGGGACATCGGGCACGGGCCCTGATGGCTCAGGACAGCTAGTCAACACCGTGTGCCTCGGACCAGGGCCCGAGTCAGCCGGGAGAGCTGGTCGATACGACGGGCCCTTGGACACGGGCCCGAGTCACCTGGGGCAGCTGGTAAAACCCGCGAGCCCTAGGACCCGGGCCCAAATCACCCGGGAGAGGTGTCGATCTGCGGTCCCTCGGACTCGTGCCCAGGTCACAAGGGACATCTGGTCGAGCACTAGGGTCCTTGGGCAAGGGCCCGAGTTGGCCTGGATAGCTGGTCAACACCACAGGCCCTCAGACCCTGGCCCGAGTCACGAGGGAGTGCTGGTTGACCCCGCGGTTCCTCAGACCTGGGCGCCAGTCATCCGGAAAAGCTGGTCGACCCCGCAGGAAATCGGACCAGTGCACGAGTCGACCGAGAGAACTGGTCGATCCTGCGGGGCCTCGGAAGCGGGCCCGAGTCGCCTGGAGCAGCTGGTAACCGTGTGAGGACTCGGACACGGGCACAGGTAACCCGGGACAGCTGGTCGTTCCACGGTCCCTCGGAATTGGGCCCAGGTCGAAAGCGACAGCTGCTCGAGCACGACGGTCCACAGGCAAGGGCCCAAGTCGCCCGGGATAGCTGGTTGACCCTGCAGTCCCTCGGACCTTGGCCCGAGTCTCCCGGGACAGCTGGTTGACCCTGCAGGTCATCAGACCAGTGCACAAGTTGTCCTGACAGCTGGTCGAACCCACGGGAACTTGAACACGGACCCGAGTCCCCCGGGATATCTGGTCGACCCCTCGGGCCTCGGAGCTGAGCCCAAGGAGCCTGGAAAGGTGGTCTACACCGCAAACCCTCGGACACGACCGCGAGTCACCCGGGAAAGCAGGTCGACACCGCGGGACCTCGGAGCATGGCCCGAGTCGCCAAGGACAGCTGTTCGACCCCGTGGGTATTCGGACCCTGGCCGGAGTCGCCCGGGAGAACTGGTTGACCCCGAAGGCATTCGGACAACTGCGCAAGCCGTCCAGGACAGCTGGTCGACCCCACGAGAACTCGAATCCCGACCCGTGTCCCCCGGGATATCTCGTCGACCCCTCGGGCCTCGGAGCTGAGCCCGAGGCGCCTGGAAAGGTGGTCTACACCGCAAACCCTCAGACACGACCGCGAGTCACCTGGGAAAGCTGGTCGACACCGCGGGCCCTCTGACACAGGCCCGATTCACCTGGGAGAGATGGTCAACACCGCGGGCCCTCTGACATGGGCCTGTTTCTCCCGGGAGTGCAGGTCGACCCCGCAGGCCCTCGGACACGGGCCCGAGTCACCCGGGATTGCTGGTCGACCCCACGGGCATTAGAACACGGGCCCGAGTCGCCCGGGGCAGGTGGTCGAACCTGCAGGACCTCGGACCCAGGCACCATTTGCCCGGGACACCTGGTCAAGACTGCGGTCCCTCGGAACCGGGTCCGAGTAACCCGGCAAAGCTGGTCGACACCAAGGGCCTTCGTTCATGGGCCCGAGTCTCCAGGCAAAGCTGGTCAACCCCGTGGGCCCTCAGAACTGGGAGCGGGTATACCGGGATAGGTGGTCGATGCCGCAGGCCCTCGGACCTGGGCGCAAGTCGCCCGGGAGAGGTGGTCGACCCAGCGGGCCCTCAGACCCGTGCCCTTGTCGTGCGGGGCAGCAAGTTAATCCCGCAAGCCCTCGGACCCTGGCCAAGGTCACCTGGGACATCTGGTGGAACCGCGGTCCCACAGACCCGGGCAAAGTTTTCCGGGACAGCTGGTCAACCCCACGGGCACTCAGACATGGGCCCGACTCCCCCCGGAACAGCTGGTTGACCCGCAGGCCTTCAAACCCAGGCCCAAGTTGCCCGGGACCATTTGTCTAAACCTTGGGAACACGGATCCGAGCCCAGGACACCCGGGAGAGCTGGTCGACCCTGGAGGCCCTCGGACCCTGTATCGAGTCGCCCGGGACAACTTGTCGATACCACCGGCCCTCGTTCACGGGCCTGTGTCTCACGGGACAGCTGGTCAACTCCGCGGGCCCTTGGACAAAAGTGCAAGTTGCCTGGGAGAGCTAGTGACCATGCCGGCCTTCGGACACGGGCCCGAGTCACCCAGGGCAGATGGTTTACCCTGTGGGCCATGGTACATGGGCCAGAGTTCCATGGGACAGCTGGTGGACACCGAGGACCCTCGGAGCCTGGCCCGAGTCACCCAGAAGAGTTGGTTGACCCCGCAGGCATTCAGACAAGTGCGCAAGCCATCCGGGACAGCTGGTCGACCCCACGGGAACTCGAATCCAGACCCGAGTCCCCCGGGATATCTGGTCGACCCCTCGGGCCTCGGAGCTGAGCCCGAGGCGCCTGGAAAGGTGGTCTACACCGCAAACCGTCGGACACGACCGCGAGTCACCCAGGAAAGCTGGTCGACACCGCAGGCCATCCGACACGGGCCTGATTCATCCGGGAGAGCTGGTCAACACCGCGGGCCTTCCGACGTGGGCCTGTTTCTCCTGGGACAGCTGGTCGACACCGCAGGCACTCGGACATGGGCCCGAGGCACCCGGGATTGCTGGTCGCCCACACAGGCATTTGGACGCGGGCCCGAGTCGCCCGGGACAGGTGGTCGACCCTGTGGGACTTCGGACCCAGGCACCATTCACCCAGGACAAATGGTCAACACTGCGGTCCCTCGGAACCGGGTCCAAGTCACCCGGCAAAAATAGTCAACACCAAGGGCCTTCGTTCACGGGCCCGAGCCTCCAGGCACAGCTGGTCGAACCTGCGGGCCCTTGGAACCGGGCACGGGTATCACAGGATAGGTGGTCAACGCCGCAGGCCCTCGGACCTGGGCGCAAGTCGCCCAGGAGAGGTGGTCATCCCAGCGGGCCCTCGGACCAGTGCCATCATCGTGCGGGACAACAAGTAAATCCCGTGTGCCCTCGGACCCTGGCCGAGGTCACCCGGTACAGCTAGTAGAACCGGGCCTGAGTCGCCCGGGACAGCTGGTCAACACCGTGTACCCTCGGACCAGGGCCCAGGTCACCCAGCACAGCTCTTCGACCCCCTGGTACCTCGGGTACGGGCCAGAGTCGCCCCGGATATCTGGTCAAAATCACGAGCCTTCGGACCCGTTCTCAGGTCCCCCGGGACAGCTGTTCGACCCCGCAGGACTTCGGACCAGAGACGTGTCTTCAGGACACCTGGTCGACACCACGGGCCGTCGGACCCGGGCACGAGTCCCCCGGGACAGCAGGTCGGCCCCGCGGGCCCACGTTCAAGGACCCGTGTCTGACGGGAGAGCTGGTAGAAACCGCGGTCCCTCAGAGTAGCGCGTGAGTGGACCGGGAGCGTTGGTCGTCCCCGCAGGATCTAGGACACAAGCCCGAATCGTCCAGTAAATGGTCGACCCACGAGCCCTTGGATCCTTGCCCTAGTTGCCCGCGACAGCTGGTCGACCCCGCGGGCCCTCGGATCCGGGTCCAAGTCACCCGGCAAAACTGATTGACACCAAGGGCCTTCGTTCACGGGCGCGAGTTTCCAGGCACAGCTGATCGACTCCACGGGCCCTCTGAACCAGGCCCGGGTAGCCTGGTTTAGGTGGTTGACACCGCAGGCCCTCGGACCTGGGCGCAAGTCGCCCGGGAGAGGTGGTCGACCCAGCGGGCCCTCAGACCCGCGCCCTAGTCGCCCGGGGCAGCAAGTAAAACCCGCATGCTCTTGGAACCTAGCTAAGGTCACCCGGGACATCTGGTGGAACAAAGGTCCCTCGGACCCGGGCGCAAGTCATCCAGGACAGCTGGTCGACTCCGAGAACTCGAACACGGGCGCGAGTCCCCCCGGAACAGCTCGTCGACCCGCAGTCCTTCGGACCGGGGCCCGAGTCGCCCAGGATCCTCTGTCAAAACCGTGTGAACTCGGACCCGAGCCCAGGACACCCGGGAGAGCTGGTCGACCCCGCGGGCTCCCGGACCCGGGCCCGAGTTGCCCGGGACAACTGGTCGACACCGCCGGCCCTCGTTCACGGGCCTGTGTCTCACAGGACAGCTGGTCGACTCCGCGGGCCCTTGGACACAAGCGCAAGTCAGCCGGGAGAGCTGGTTGACCATGCGGAACCTCGGACACGGGCCCGAGTCGCCCTGGGCAGATTGTTGACCCTGCGGACCCTGGCACACAGGCCGGAGTCCCCCGGGACAGCTGGTCCACACCGAGGGCCCTCGGAGCCTGGCCTGAGTCACCAAGGACAGGTGTTCGACCCCACAGGTAGTCGGACCCTGGCCCGAGATGCCCAGGACAGGTTGTCGACCCCGCTGGCCCTCGGACCTGATCACGAGTCACCCATGAGAGCTGGTCAATCCCATGTGTCCTCAGACCCGGGCCCGAGTCACCTGGGAGCACTTGTCAACACCTCGCGCCCTCGTTCATCGCCCCACTTGTCCAGGCACAGTTGGTCGACACCACGTGCCCTCGGACCCGGGCCCTGTTCACCCGGGACATCTGGTCGACCCCGCGGTACCTCGGGCACGGACCCGAGTCGCCCGGGAGAAATGGTCAAAATCACATGCCTTCGGACCTGGTCTCAGGTCACCCGGGACAGCTGTTTGACCCTGCGGGACCTCGGACCCGAGCGCGTGTCTTCAGGACACCTGGTCAAATCCACGGTCCCTTGGACCCGGGCACGACTCCCCCGGGACAGCAGGTCGACCCCGTGTGACCACGTTTAAGGGCCATGTCTGCCGGGATAGCTGGTGGACAACGCGGGCCCTCAGACTCGAGCGCGAATCACCTGGGACAGCTGGTCAACCCCGTGGACCTCGGACACGATCACAATTCGCCCGGGAGATCTGATCGACCCCGCGGGACCTCGGACCCGAGCCCGAGGCACCCGGGAGAGCTGGTCGACCCCATGGGTCACGGACCCGGGCCTGAGTCACCCGGGACATTGGTTGACACCGCGTGCCCTCGGACCCGGGCCCAGGTCACACGGGACAGCTGGTCGTCCCCGCAGGACTTTACGCACGGGGCCAAGTTGCCCGGGACATCTGGTCAAAATCACATGCCTTTGGACCCGGGCTCATGTCACCCAGGACAGCTGGTCGACACCTCGGGCCTTCGGACCCATGCCCTAGTGGCCCGGGAGAGCTGTTTGACACCGCGGTCCCTCGGACGCCATTGCGAGTTGCCCGGGAGAGCTGGTGGACCCCGTGGGCCTCAGACCCGGGCCCAAATTGCCCAGGAGAGCTGGACAACAGCGTGGGCCTTCGGACACGTGCGCGTGTCGTCTGGGAGAGCTGTTTGAAATCGTGGGCCTTGGACCCTAGCCCGAGTCACCCAGGAAAGGTGGTCGACCGCGCACGCCCTCGGACCTGGGCCCGAGTCGCCCGGGACAGCTGGTAGACCCTGCGGGCCCTCGGACCCTGGCCCCAGTCGCCCAGGAGAGCTGGTTGACCCCGCGGGCCCACAGACCCAATCGAGAGTCGCCCTGGACAGCATGTTGACCACACAAGGGCTTCGGACACTGGCCCGAATCGCCCGGGAGAGCTGGTCGACCAGGTGGGCCTTGGACATTGGCCCGAGTCGGCCAGGAGAGCTGGTCGACACCGCGGGACCTCGGACCCGGGCCAGAGTCGCCCGGGGCAGCTGATAAACACCACGAGGCATCGGACCCTGGCCCAGATCACCCCGGAGAGCTGGTCAATCCGCGGCCCCTTGGACTCGGGCCCAGGTGCAAGGGACAGCTGGTCGAGCACGAGGGTCCTCGGTCAAGGGCCCGAGTCGCCCGGGATAGCTGGTGGACACCGCGGGCACTCGGACCCAGGCCCTAGTCGCCCGTGAGAACTGGTCAACACCGCCGGCTATTAGACCCAATCGAGAGTTGCCTGGGACAGCTGGTCGACCATGCAGGCCTTTGGACCCTGGCCCGAATCACCCGGGAGAGCTGGTCGATCCCATGGGCCTCGGACCCAGACCTGGGTCCCCCGGGACATCTGGTCAACACTGCACGCCCTCGGACCAGGGCCCAGGTCAGCCGGGACAGCTGGTTGACCCCACGGGACCTCAGGCACGGACCCAAGTAGCCCGGGACATTTGGTCAAAATCACACGCCTTCGGACGCAGGCTCATGTCACCCGGGACAGTTGGTCGACTCTGCGTGACTTCGGAGCCTGGCCCAAGTCGCCAAAGACAGCTATTCAACACCGCGGGCCCAAAGATGCAAGCCCGAGTGGCCCAGGAAAGCTGGTCAACACCGCGAACCCTCGGACATGACCACGAGTCACCCGGGACAGCTGGTCTACACCGCGGGTCCTCCGACATGGGCCTAATTCGCCTGGGAGAGCTGGTCGTCCCCGCAGGCCATTGGAAATGGGCCCGAGTGACCTGGGACTGCTGGTCGACCCCGCAGGCCTTCAGACACGGTCCCAAGTCACCCGGGAGAGCTGCTCGACCCTGCGGGCCCTCGGACCCGTGCCCGAGTTGCCCGGGGCAGCAAGTTAACCCCGTGAGACCTCGGACCCTGTCCCAGGTCACCCAGGCCAGGTGGTGGAACCACGGTCCCTCGGACCCAGGGGCAAGTCATCCGGGACAGCTTGTCGACACCGTGGGCACTCAGACATGGGCCTGAGTCGCCTGGGATCACCTGTCGAAACCGTGTGACTTGACACCCGGGCCGAGGACACCTAGGAGAGCTGGTCGACCCTGCAGGACCTCGGACTCGGGCCCTCATACACGGGCCTGAGTCTCCCGGGAAAGCTGGACGACACCATGGGCACATGGTCGACACTGCGGGACTTGGGACTCGGGCCTGAGGCCCCCGGGACAGCTGGTTGACCCCGCCGGCCCTTGGAGCCTGGCCCGTGTCACCAAGGACAGCTGCTCTACCCCGTGGGCCCTCAGACCCAATCGCGAGTCGCCGGGGAGGGCTGGTCGACAATGCGGTCCCTCGGACCCAGGCCCGAGTCGCCCATGGCAGATGTTCGACCCTGCCAGCCCTGGGACATGGGCCGGAGACCCCTGGGACAGCTGGTAGAACCCGCGGGCCCTAGGAGCCTGGCCCGAGTTGGCCAGGACCACTGGGCAACACCTCGGGCCCTCGCTCACGGTCCCGAGTGTCCCAGGACAGCTGGTTGACACCGCAGGCCAGCGACCTTATCACAAATCAGCCGGGAGAGTTGTTCGTCCCCGCGGGACCTGGGACCCCAGCCTGAGTCGTCCATTACAGCTGGTCGACACACAAGCCATCGGACCCTGGCCCAATGAGCCCGGGACAGCAGGTCAAACACGCAGACCCTCGGCAAAGGTTGCGAGTCATCCGGGAGAGTTGGTCGACCTCCGTGGGAACTCGGACCAGGGCGCGAGTCACCCGGGGGAACATGTTGACACCGCCGGCCCTTGTTCAAGGGCCTGTGTCTCACAGGACAGCTGGTCAACTCTGCGGGCCCTTGGACACGAGCGTGAGTTGCCCTGGAGTGCTGGTCTAACCTGAGGGCTCTCGGACACGGGCCCGAGTCGCCCAAGGCAGCTGGTCGATACCGCGGGCCCTCCAACCCGAGTCCCAGTCGCCTGGGGCAGCTGTTCGACACTGCGGGCCCTCCCACCCGAGCCCTAGTAGCCGGGAGAGCTGTTTGACCCCCCGTTCACTCGGACGCGATCGCGAGCTCCCTGGGAGAGCTTGTCGACCCCACAGACACTCGGACATGGGCCCGAGTCCCCCTGGAACAGCTGGTCGACCCGCAGGCCTTCAGACCCGGGCCCGAATCGCCCAGGATCCTTTGTCAAAACCGTGGGAACTCGGACCCGAGCCCAGGACACCCGGGAGAGCTAGTCGACCCCGCGGAACCTAGGACCCGTGCCCGAGTTGCCCGGGGCAGCAAGTTAACCCCGTGAGACCTCGGACCCTGTCCCAGGTCACCCAGGCCAGGTGGTGGAACCACGGTCCCTTGGACCCAGGGGCAAGTCATCCGGGACAGCTTGTCGACACCGTGGGCACTCAGACATGGGCCTGAGTCGCCCGGGATCACCTGTCGAAACCGCGGGCCATGACACCCAGGCCGAGGACACCTAGGAGAGCTGGTCGACCCTGCAGGACCTCGGACCCGTTCCTGAATCACCTGGGGTAGCTGGTCATACCTGTGAGCCCTCCGACCCAAGCCCGAATCACCCGGGAGAGCTGGTCGACCCCACGGGCCCTCGGACTCGGGCCCTCATACACGGGCCTGAGTCTACCGGGAAAGCTGGACGACACCATGGGCACATGGTCGACACTGCGGGACTTGGGACTCGGGCCTGAGGCCCCCAGGACAGCTGGTTGACCCGCCGGCCCTTGGAGCCTGGCCTGTGTCACCAAGGACAGCTGCTCTACCCCGTGGGCCCTCAGACCCAATCGCAAGTCGCCGGGGAGGGCTGGTCGACAATGCGGTCCCTCGGACCCAGGCCCGAGTCGCCCATGGCAGATGTTCGACCCTGCCAGCCCTGGGACATGGGCCGGAGACCCCTGGGACAGCTGGTAGAACCCGCGGGCCCTAGGAGCCTGGCCCGAGTTGGCCAGGACCACTGGGCAACACCTCGGGCCCTCGCTCACGGTCCCGAGTGTCCCAGGACAGCTGGTTGACACCGCAGGCCAGCGACCTTATCACAAATCAGCCGGGAGAGTTGTTCGTCCCGCAGGACCTGGGACCCGAGCCCGAGTCGTCCATTACAGCTGGTCGACACACAAGCCATCGGACCCTGGCCCAATGAGCCCGGGACAGCAGGTCAAACACGCAGACCCTCGGCAAAGGTCGCGAGTCATCCGGGAGAGTTGGTCGACCTCCGTGGGAACTCGGACCAGGGCGCGAGTCACCCGGGGGAACATGTTGACACCGCCGGCCCTTGTTCAAGGGCCTGTGTCTCACAGGACAGCTGGTCAACTCTGCGGGCCCTTGGACACGAGCGTGAGTTGCCCTGGAGTGCTGGTCTAACCTGAGGGCTCTCGGACACGGGCCCAAGTCGCCCAAGGCAGCTGGTCGATACCGCAGGCCCTCCAACCCGAGTCCCAGTCGCCTGGGGCAGCTGTTCGACACTGCGGGCCCTCCCACCCGAGCCCTAGTAGCCAGGAGAGCTGTTTGACCCCCCGTTCACTCGGACGCGATCGCGAGCTCCCTGGGAGAGCTTGTCGACCCCACAGACACTCGGACATGGGCCCGAGTCCCCCTGGAACAGCTGGTCGACCCGCAGGCCTTCAGACCCGGGCCTGAATCGCCCAGGATCCTTTGTCAAAACTGTGGGAACTCGGACCCGAGCCCAGGACACCCGGGAGAGCTAGTCGACCCCAGGGAACCTCGGACCCAGGCCCGAGTCGCCCGGGACAACTGGTTGAAACCACCGGCCCTTGTTCACGGGCCTGTGTCTCAAGGGAAAGCTGGTCGACCATGTGGGCCCTCGGACCTAGGCCCAAGTCGCCCAGGGCAGATGGTTGACCCTGCGGGCCCTGGCACACGGGCCGGAGTCCCCCGAGACAGCTGGTCCACACCACGGGCCCTCGAACCCAGGCACAAGTCTCCCCGGGCAGCAGGTCAATTAGGCGGGCCCTCGTTCAATGGCCCATGTCTGCCGGGAGAGCTGGTAGAAACCGCGGGCCCTTGGACTAGTGCGTGAGTCGCCCGGGAGAGTTGGTCGTCCCCGCAGGATCTAGGACACAAGCACGAGTCGTCCAGTAAATGGTCGACCCACGAGCCCTTGGACATTTGCCCGAGTCACCCGCGACAGTTGGTCGACACCGCGGGCCCTCAGATCCGGGCCCGAGTCGCCCTGGACAGGTGGTCGAACCTCTGGGACCTGGGAATCATGCGGGCCGTCGGACACGGGCCCAAGACGCCCAGGGCAGATGGTTGACACTGCGGGCCTTGGCACATGTCCCGGAGTACCCCGGGACAGCTGGACGACACCGCGGGCCCTCAGACCCAGGCCCGATTAGCCAAGGACAGCTGTTCGACCCGGGGGTACTCAGACCCTGGCCCTAGTCGGCTGGGACAGCTGGTCGACCCCGCAGGCCCTCGGACCTGATCACAAGTCGCCCGTGAGAGCTGATGGATCCCGCGGTTACTCGGACCCAGGCCCGAGTCACCCAGGACCACTTGTCAACATCTCAGGCCCTTGCTCACGGCCCCGAGTATCCAGGGACAGCTGGTGGACACCGCGTGCCCTCGGACCCGGGCCCAGGTCACCCGGGACAGCTGGTCGACTCCGCGGTACCTCGGGCACGGACCCAAGTCACCCGGGACATCTGGTCAAAATCACGTGCCATTCGACCCAGTCTCAGGTCACCCAGGACAGCTGGTGGAACTGTGGTGCCTCGGACTCGGGCCCAGGTCGCAAGGGAGAGCTGGGCGAGCACGAGGGTCCTTGGACACTGGCCCGAATCGCCCGGGAGAGCCGCTTGACACCGTGGGACCTCGGACCCGGCCACAAGTCTTCTGGGACATGTGGTCGACCCCGCAGGCCTTGGAGCTGAGCCCGCATCTCCTGGGACTGGGGGTCGACACTGCGGGCACTTGAACCCGAGCCTGAGTCACCGGGACAGCTGGTCGACACCACGGGACCTCGGACCTGGGCATGAGTCATCAAGGACAGCTGGTCAACCCACGAGCACTCGGACCCTGGCCTGAGTCACCTGGAACATCTGGTCGAAACTGCGGGCACTCGGAAACGATCCGAGTCGTCCGGGACAGTTGGCAACACCGTGGGCCTCGGACCAGGGCCGGAGTCGGCCGGGAGAGCTGGTCGATACCGCGGGCCCTCTGACACGGGCCTGTTTCACCCGGGATTGCTGGTCGACCCCATGGGCATTCGGACCCAGGCCCGAGTCGCCCTGGACAGGTGGTTCAACCTGCGGGACCTCAGACCCAAGCCCCATTAGCCCAGGACAACTGATCAACACCGCGGGTTTTGGAACCGGGTCCGAGTCACCTGGCAAAAACTGGTCGACAACAAGGGCCTTCGTTCACGGGCCCGAGTATCCAGGCACAGTTGGTCGACCCCGCTGGCCCTCGGAACTGGGCCCGGGTAGCCCGGGATAGGTGGTAAACACCGCAGGCCCTCGGACCTGGGCGCAAGTCGCCCGGGAGAGGTGGTCAACCCTGCAGGCCCTCAGACCCGCGCCCTAGTCGCCCGGGGTAGCAAGTAAAACCCACATGCCATTGGAACCTAGCTGAGGTCACCTGGAACATCTGGTGGAACCGCGGTGCCTCAGACCCAGTGCAAGTCATCCGGGACAGCTGGTCGACCCCATGGGCAATCGGACACGGGCCTGAGTCCCCCTGGAACAGCTGGTCGACCCGCAGGCCTTCGGACCGGGGCCAGAGTTACCCGGGATCCTTTG
This sequence comes from Sus scrofa, assembly GCF_000003025.6. NCBI lineage: Eukaryota > Metazoa > Chordata > Mammalia > Artiodactyla > Suidae > Sus > Sus scrofa. The sequence goes on from NW_018084866.1 coordinate 403,926, forward strand.
TCGAAAACGTGGGAACTCGGACCCGAGCCCAGGACCCCCAAGAGAGCTGGTCGACCCCGCAGGACCTCGGACCCGGGCCCGAGTCGCCCGGGACAACTGGTCGATACCACCGGCCCTCGTTCACGGGCCTGTGTCTCACGGGACAGCTGGTTGACACCACGGGCCCTTGGAAACCAGCACAATTCGCCCGGGAGTGCTGGTCGACCATGCGGGCCCTCGGACATGGAACCGAGTCGCCCATGGCAGATGTTCGACCCTGCCGGCCCTGGGACATGGGCCGGAGTCCCCTGGAATAGCTGGTAGAACCCGCGGGCCCTAGGAGCCTGGCCCGAGTTGGCCAGGACCACTGGGCAACACCTCGGGCCCTCGCTCATGGTCCCGAGTGTCCCAGGACAGCTGGTTGACACGGCGGGCTGGCGACCATATCACAAGTCAGCCGGAAGAGTTGGTCGGCACCCGGGAACTGGGACCCGAGCCCGAGTCGTCCAGTACAGCTGGTCGACCCACAAGCCATCGGACCCTGGCCCAATGAGCCCGGGAGAGCAGGTCAAATCCGAGGGCCCTCGGCAAAGGTCGCGAGTCATAGGGGACAGTTGGTCGACCCCCGTGGGATCTCGGACCAGGGCGCGAGTCACCCGGGGAACGTGTTGACACCGCAGGCCCTTGTTCACAGGCCTGTGTCTCATGGGACAGCTGGTCGACTCTGCGGGCCCTTGGATATGAGTGGGAGTTGCCCTGGAGTGCTGGTCTAAACTGAGGGCACTCGGACACGGGCCCAAGTGGCCCAAGGCAGCTGGTCGACCCCCCGGGCCCTCCAACCCGAGTCCCAGTCGCCTGGGGCAGCTGCTCGACATGGCGGGCCCTCCGTCCCGAGCCCAATACCCCGGGAGAGCTGTTTGACCCCGCGGTCACTCGGACGTAATCGCAAGCAGCCCGGGAGAGCTTGTCGACCATGCGGGCACTCGGACTTGGGCCCGAGTACCCCCTGAACAGCTGGTCGACACGCAGGCCTTCAGACCCGGCCCAAGTCACCCGGAATCCTTTGTCGAAACCGTGGGAACTCGGACCCGAGCCCAGGACACCCGGGAGAGCTAGTCGACCCCGCGGACCCTCGGACCGGGCCCGAGTCTCCCGGAACAACTGGTCGACCCCGCCACCTTTGTTCACGGGCTTGTGTCTCATGGGACAGCTGGTCGATTCTGCGGGCCCTTGGACACAAGCGCAAGTCGCCCAGGATAGCTGGTCTACAATGCGGGCACTCGACATTGGCCAGAGTCGCCGAGGGCAGATGGTCGACCCTGCGGCCCTGGTAAACGGGCCAAAGTCCCCCGGGACAGTTGGTCGACACTGCGGGCCCTCGGAGCCTGGCCCGATTCGCCAAGGACAGCTGTTCGACCCCGCGTGTACTCAGAACCTGGCCCTAGTCGGCTGGGAAAGCTGTTCGACCCCGCGGGCCTTCGGACCTGATCGCGAGTTGCCCATGAGAGCTGGTCGACCCCGGGACCCTCGGACCCAGGCCCTAGTCGCCCGGGACTACTGGTCGACACTGCTGACCCTTGTTCACGGGCCTGTGTCTCACGGGACAGCTGGTCGATTCCACGGGCCCTTGGACACAAGCGCAAGTCACCCGGGAGAGGTGGTCGACCCAGCGGGCCCTCAGACCCAGGCCAATTCGCCAAGGACAGCTGTTCGACCCGGGGGTACTCGGACCCTGGCCCTAGTCGGCTGGGACAGCTGGTCGACCCCGCAGGCCCTCGGACCCGATCACAAGTCGCCCGTGAGAGCTGATCGATCCCGCGGGTACTCGGACCCGGGCCCGAGTCGCCCGGGACCACTTGTCAACACCTTAAGCCCTTGTTCATGGCCCGAGTGTCCAGGGACAGCTGGTGGACACCGCGTGCCCTCGGACCCGGGCCCAGGTCACCCGGGACAGCTGGTCGACTCCGCGGTACCTCGGGCACGGACCCGAGTAACCTGGACATCTGGTCAAAATCACGTGCCATTGGACCCAGTCTCAAGTCACCCGGGACAGCTGGTGGAACTGTGGTGCCTCGGACTCGGGCCCAGGTCGCAAGGGACTGCTGGGCGAGCACGAGTGTCCTTGGACACTGGCCCGAATCGCCCGGGAGAGCCGCTTGACACCGTGGGACCTCGGACCCGGCCGCAAGTCTTCTGGGACATGTGGTCGACCCCGCAGGCCTTGGAGCTGAGCGCGCATCTCCCGGGACTGGGGGTCGACACTGTGGGCACTTGAACCCGAGCCTGAGTCACCGGGACAGCTGGTGGACACCACAGGACCTCGGGCAAGAGCCCTGGTCACCCGGGACAGCTAGTCGACCCCGCGGGACCTCGGACCCGGGCATGAGTCATCAAGGACAGCTGGTCAACACACGAGCACTCGGACCCTGGACTGAGTCGCCTGGAACAACTGGTCGAAACCGCGGGCACTCGGAAACGGCGGGAGTTGTCCGGGAGAGTTGGTCAACCCTGTGGGCCTCGGACCCGGGCCAGAGTCGGCCGGGAGAGCTGGTCGATACCGCGGGCCCTCCAACACGGGACTGTTTCTCCCGGAACAGCTGGTAGACCCTGCTGGCCCTCGGACACGGGCCCGAGTCACCCGGGATTGCTGGTCGACCACACGGGCATTCGGACCCGGGCTCGAGTCGCCCGGGACAGGTGGTCGAACCTGCGGGACCTCCGACACAGGCCCCATTCGCCCGGGACAACTGGTCAACACTGTGGTCACTCAGAACTGGGTCCGAGTCACCTGGCAAAACTGGTCGACACCAAGGTCCTTCGTTCACAGGCCCGAGTCTCCAGGCACAGCTGGTCGACCCCGTGGGCCCTCGGAACCGGGCGCGGGTATCCGGATAGGTGGTCGACGCCACAGGCCCTCGGACCTGGGCGCAAATCGCCCGGGAGAGGTGGTCGACCCCAGCGGCAGCGACCTGTGCCTTTCATCGTGCGGGGCAGCAAATAAAACCCCACATCCTCGACACGGTCCGATCCCCGGAACAGCTGGTCGACCCAGGCCCTTGGCACAGGCCCGAGTCGCCCAGGCAGCATGGTTGACCCTCGCCCTGGCAACAGGCCGAGACCCCGGACAGCCGTCACACCGCGCCCTCAGAGCCTGGCCCAAATTCGCCCAGCGCACAGCCACCCGGGGTACTCGGACCCGGCCCTAGTCCTGGGACAGCTGCGACCCCGCCCTCGGACCAATCAAATCGCCCGTGAGAGCTGATTGATCCCGTGGGTACACGGACCCGGGCCCCGAGTCGCCCGGGACCACTTGTCAACACCTCAGGCCCTTGTTCACGGCCCCGAGTGTCCAGGGACAGCTGGTGGACACCGCGTGCCCTCTGACCTGGGCCCAGGTCACCCGGGACAAGCTGGTCGACTCCGTGGTACCTCGGGCACGAGCCCTGGTCACCCGGGAGTGCTAGGCGACCCCGCGGGACCTCGACCCGGGCATGAGTCATCAAGGACAGCTGGTCAACACACGAGCACTCGGACCCTGGACTGAGTCGCCTGGAACAGCTGGTCAAAACCGCGGGCACTCGGAAATGGCGTGAGTCATCCGGGACAGTTGGTAAACCCCGTGGGCCTCGGATCCAGGCCCGAGTCGCCCTGGACAGGTGGTCGAACCTCGGACCTCGGACCCAAGCCCCATTCGTCCGGGACAACTGACCAAAACCGCGGTCCCTCGGAACCGGGTCTGAGTCACCCGGCAAAACTGATCGACACCAAGGGCCTTCGTTCACAGGCCCGAGTCTCCAGGCACAGCTGGTCGACCCACGGGCCCTCGGAACCGGCCCAGGTAGCCCGAGATATGTGGTAGTACCGCAGGCCCTCGGACCTGAGCGCAAGTCGCCCGGGAGAGGTGGTCGACCCAGCGGGCCCTCAGACCTGCGCCCTAGTCGCCCGGGCAGCAAGTAAAACCACATGCCATTGGAACCTAGCTGAGGTCACCCGGGACATCTGGTGAACCGCGTCCCTCGGAACCGGGCACAAGTCATCCGGGACAGCTAGTCGACCCCATGGGCACTCGGACAAGGGCCGAGTCCAGCCGGAAAAGCTGGTCGACCTGCAGGCCTTCGGACCGGGGCCAGAGTCGCCCGTGAATCCTTTGTCGAAACCGTGGGAACTTGGACCTGAGCCCAGGACACCCGGGAGAGCTGGTCTACCCATGAGCCCACGGACCCTGGCCAGAGTCGCCCGGACGTGGTTGACACCGTGGGCCCTCAGACTGCTGGTCGACCCCAGAATCTCGAACACAGGCACGAGTCGCCCGGGAAATCTGGTCAAAATCACACGCCTTAGGACCCGGGCCCGAGTCGCCCAGGACAGCTGATTGACTCCGCGAGACCTCGGACATGATCAAAAGTTGACCGGGACATCTGGTCGACCCCAATTGACTCAGACCCGAGCCCGAGTCACCGGGAATGATGGCCGACCCGCGGGCCTCGGACATGGTCCCGAGTCTTAGGGAAATGCTGGACGACACGCGGGCCCTCAGACACGTGCCCAAGTCACGCGGGACAGCTGGTCGACCCCGTGGGACCTTGGACCAGGCACGAGTCTCCCGGGACAGCTGGTCGACACCGCGCCCTTCGGATCCGATCACAAGTTGCCCGGGAGAGCTGTTCAACCTCGCCGGAACTAGGTCTGGGCCCGAGTCGCCCGGGAGAATTGGTCGACCCGCGACCTCGGAACCTAGCCTGAGGAACCCGGGAGAGCTGGTCAAAATCATGCGCTGTCAGACCCTGGCTCAGGTCACCCAGTACAGCTGGTCGACACCGCAGGAACTCGGACCCGTGCGCAAGTCGCGCAGTACAGCTGGTCGACATCACGGGCCCTCGGAAAAGGGCACGAGCCACCAGACATCTGGTCGACCCCCGCGGGCCCTCGGACACAAGCGTGAATCCCCCGGAACAAGTGGAAGGCCCCGCGGGCCTCGGACCCGGCCCGAGTCGTCCAGAACAGCTGGTCTACCCACGAGCCCTCGGACCCTGGCCAGATTTGCCCGGGACAGCTGGTCGACCCTGCGGGCTGGGACCGACCTGGAGTCGCCCTGGAGATGGTCGACCCCGCGGGCCCTCGGACCTGGGCCTGAGTCACCCACGGCAGCTGGTCGACATCACGGGCCCTCAGAACTGGACCAGGTCACCCGGCAGAGCTGGTCAACAGTGCGGGCCCACCGGCACGAGCCCGATTCTGCGGTACAGCTGGTCGACCCGCGGGCCATCGGAGCTGGTCCAAGTTGCCCCGGAAAGTTGGTCGACACTGCGGGCCTCATTCAAGGGCCTGTGTCTCCGGGAGAGCTGGTCGACCCCGCGGGCCCTCGGACTCAAGGGCGAGTCGCCGGGAAGGCTGTTCGAAACCGCGGCCCTCTGACACGGGTCCGATTCGCCTGGGAAGGCTGTTCGAAACTGTGGCCCTCTGACACGGGCCGATTTGCCCGGGACAGCTGGTCGAAACCGCGGGCCCTCCGCCATGGGCCCGATTCACCCGGGTGCTGGTCGACCCTGCGGGCCTTGGGATCCAGGCCCTAGTCACCGGACTGCTGGTCGACCCGCGGGCCATCGACCAAGCGGAGTCTTAGGGGACCGCTGGAAGACACGCGTGCTCGGAAACGTGCCCAGGTCACGTGGGAAAGCTGTTCGAAACTGTGGAACCTTGGACCCGGGCAGGAGTCGCCTGGGACAGCTGGTCAACACCGCGGGCCTTCGGATCTGATCACAAGTAGTACGGGAGAGCTATTCGACCCGCGGGAACTACAGCCCGGGTCCAAGTCGCCGGGACAGCTGGTCGACACCGTGGGCCATGGACCTGGCCTGAATTGCCCGGGACAGCTGGTCGACACCGTGGGGCCTCAAAATGAGCTCAAGTCGACCGGGACAGCAAGTTGACCCGTGGGCCTCGGACCCGAGCCCGAGTTTGCCCCGGAAAGGTGGTCGACAACTGCAGGCCCTCGGACCCTGGGACATGTCTCTAGGTAGAGCTTGCCGAGCCCACGGACCTCGGGCATGGACCTTAGACGCCGGGACAACTGGTCGACGTTGTGGGCCATTGGAATTGAGCCCGAGTCACTCAGGAGAGCTGGTCAACCCCACGGGCCCTGGATTAGAGTGCGAGATGCCCTGGAGAGCTGGTCGACCCCGTGGGACCTCAGACTGGGGCCCGAGTCACCGGGGAGAGATGGTCGAAACTGCCGGCCCTCAAAACCAGGCCCGAGTCGCCAGGACAGCAGATGGACTCTGCAGGGACTCGGAACAGGACTCGAGTCGACCGGAGAGAGCTGGTCAACACCGCCAGCTGTCGGACCGGGCGTGAGTCTTCTGGGACTGCTGGTCGACCCCGTGGGAACTCGGAGCTGGCCCAGCTCGCCCGGGACATTTGGTCGATCCCGCGCAACCTGGGACACAGGCCCGAGTCTCCCGCGACAGCTGGTCGAATCTGTGGGCCTTCGGACCTGGGCCCGAATCGCCCTGGACAGCTGGTCGGCACCGCAGGCAATCAGAGCGGGCGCGAGTGCTTTGGGAGAGCTGGTTGACGCCCTGGGACCTTGGAGCCGGGCGCCGAGTCAACGGGAAAGCTGGTCGAACCCACGGGCCATCGGACCCGAGGCCGAGTTCCTGGGGAGTGCTGGGTTGACACAGCGGGCCTGAGTTGCCCAGGAGAGCTGGTCAACCCTGCAGGCATTCGGACCCTGGCCAAGTCACCCGGGAGAGCTGGTTGACACCATGAGCCTCAGACATGAGCGCGAGTCGCCAGGAGTGTTGGTCGACACCACGGGCCCTCAGGTAAGAGCGCGAGTCACCCGGGAGAGCTGGTCGACACAGGGCTTCGGACTCGGGCGCTAGTCGTGCGGGACAGCTGGTCGACCCCGAGGGCCATCGGACCCGAGCCCAAGTCCCCCGGGAGATCTGGTCGACCCCGTGGTCTTGACCCGGGCCTGAGTCGCCCAGGACAGCTGGTCAAACACGTGGGCCATCAAGCCGGGCACAAGTCATCAGGGACAGCAGGTCGACCATGCGAGCCATCGGAACCAAGCCTGAGTCACCTGGGAGTGCTGCTAGACCCCACAGGCCTCGCATAAGAGCCTGAGTCGCCAGGGAGAGCTGGTCGACCCCATGGGACCTCGGACGGGCCCGAATTGCCCGGAACAGATGACCAACACCGCAGGACCTTGGCACAGGCGCGAGTTGTCCAAGACAGCTGGTCGACATGCGGGCCCCCGGGCACAGACCCGAGTCACCCGGGAGAGCTGGTTGAAAACGTGGGAACACGGACCCGGGCCCGAATCGCCCGGGAGAGCTGGTCTATTCCGCGTGCCTTCGGACCCTTGCACCAGTCACCCGGGACAGCTGTTCGAGACCACGGAACCAGGGACACGGGCCCGAGTAGCCCGGGAGACCTGGTCGACTCTGCGGATCTTTGGACCCTTGCCTGAGTCACTCGGGACAGCTGGTCGACACCGAGGGCCATAGGAGCCAGGCGCGAGTCATCTGGGACAGCTGGTCAACCACGTAAGCCATCGGAACCGAGCCCGAATAACCCGGGAGAGCTGGTCGAAACCACGGGCCCTCGATAAGAGTGCGAGTTGCCCAGGAGAGCTGGTCGACCCGTGGACCTCGGACACTGGCCCGAGTCTTGCAGGACAACTGGTCGACCCTAGGACCGTTGGAGCCGGGCACAAGTCACCAGGAAATCTGGTCGAAGCCACGGGCAAAATGGACCGAGGCTGAGGCGCCTGGGAGTGCTGGTCGATGGCATGGGCCTCGGAACCAAGCCCGAGTCACCCGGGAGAGCTGGTTGACACCGAGGGCCCTCCTACCGGGCCCGTGTTGCCCGGGAGTGTTGGTCATCCCTCCGTGCCCAGACCACGGCCCGAGACGGACGGGACTGATGGTCGACCCCGCGGACCCTCGCAACAGATTTCGAATCGTCCAGGAGAGCTGGTCGACCCCGCGTTCCCTTGGACCCGGGCCCATGTCGCCAGGACAGCTGGTCAAGCACACGGACCTTGGGCACGGCCCTGAGTTACCTGGGACAGCTGGTCGACGCCACGGGCCCTCAGACCCGAGCTCGAGTCGCCCAGGAAAGCTAGTCGACACCGTGGGCCCTCAGAACCGGGCACTAGTCGTCCGGGACAGCTGGTCGACTCGCAGGAAATCGGACCCGGGCTGAGTCACCCGGGAGAGCTGGTCGACACTGCGTGACACTGGAGCCGGGCGCGAGTCGTCCGGACAGCTGGTTGACCACGCGGGCCATTAAAATCGATCCCGAGTCACCCAGGAGAGCTGGTCAACCCACGGGCCCCGGGATAAGAGCGTGAGTCACCCGGGAGAGCTGGTCGACCCCGTGGGACATCGTACTCGGCCTGAGTTGCCCGGGACAGATGGTCGACCCCGCCAGCCCTCGGACACTGGCCTGAGTTTTCCGGGACAACTGGTCAACCCACCGGGCCCTCGGACCCGGGCGCGAGTCTTCCGGGACAGCTGGTCGACCCGCGGGAACTCGGAGCTGGGTCCAGGTCGCCCGGGACATTTGGTCTATCCCGCGCAACCTGGGACACAGGCCTGAGTCGCCCATGACAGCTGGTCAACTCCGCAGGCCTTCAGACCCGGGCTCAAGTTGCCCGGGACAGCTGGTTGACACCGTGGGACCTAGGACCTGGGCGTGAGTTGTCCGGGACAGCTGTTCAACCACGCGAGCCATCGGAATCGAGCCCGAGTCACCCAGGAGAGCTGGTCAAACCCACGGGCCCCAGATAGAGTGCGAGACACCCGGGAGAGCTGGTCGACCCCACAGGACCTCGGACTTGGGCCCAAGTCGCTCGGGACAGATGGTCGACACCGCCAGCCCTAGACACTGGCCCGAGTCATTCGGGAAACTGGTCAACACCCCGTGCCCTCAGAGCCGGGCACGAATCACCGGGAAAGCTGGTCGAACCCGCGGGCCATCGGACCCAAGGCCGAGTCACCCGGGACTGCTGGTCGACACCGTGGGCCCTTGCACCCGATTGCGTTATGCCCGGGAGAGTTGGTCGACCCTGCGGGCCCTCAGACCCGTGCCCATGTCGCCTGGGACATCTGGTTGAGCCTGCGGAATTCGGGACAGGATCCCGAGTCGACTGTGACAGCTGGTCGACTCCACGGGCCTTCGGACACATGCCCAAGTCGCCCAGGACCGCTGGTCGACACCAAGGGCCATAGGAGCCAGGCGCGAGTCATCTGGGACAGCTGGTCAACCACGTAAGCCATCGGAACCAAGCCTGAGTAACCCGGGAGAGCTGGTCGAAACCACGGGCCCTCGGATGAGAGTGCGAGTTGCCCAGGAGAGCTGGTCGACCCCGTGGGACCTCGGACACTGGCCCGAGTCTTGCAGGACAACTGGTCGACCCCTAGGACCGTTGGAGCCGGGCACAACTCACCGGGAAATCTGGTCGAAGCCACGGGCAAACGGACCCGAGGCCGAGGCACCCGGGAGTGCTGGTCGATAGCACGGGCCCTTGGAACCAGGCCCGAGTCACCCAGGAGAGCTGGTTGATACCGCGGGCCCTCAGACCCGAGCTCGAGTGGCCCAGGAAAGCTAGTCGACACCGTGGGCCCTCAGAACCAGGCACTAGTCATCCGGGACAGCTGGTCAACTCGTGGGAACTCGGACCCAGGCCCGAGTCACCCGGGAGAGCTGGTCAATACTGCGTGCCATTGGAGCCGGGCGCGAGTCGTCTGGACAGCTGATCAACCACGCAGTCCATCAAAATCGATCCCGAGTCACCCAGGAGAGCTGGTCAACCCCACAGTCCCCGGGATAAGAGCATGAGACACCCAGGAGAGCTGGTCGACCCCGCGGGACATCGGACTCGGGCCTGAGTTGCCCGGGACAGATGGTCGACCCCGCCAGCCTCAGACACTGGCCTGAGTTTTCCGGGACAACTGGTCAACCCCCAGGCCCTCGGACCCGGGCGTGAGTCTTCCGGGACAGCTGGTCGACCCGCGGGAAATCGGACACGGGCCCGAGTGGTCCAGGACATCTGGTCGACACTGCGGGCCCTCGGACCCGGGCCCATGTTGCCCGGGACAGCTGTTTGTCCCCACGGGACCTCGGACCCATGCCCGAAGTGCCCGGGAGAGCTGGTCGAACTCGAGGATACTTGCACCCAATTGCGTATCGGCGTATCGCCCGGAGAGTTGGTCAAGCCAGCGGTCCCTCGGACCTGGGCCCGAGTCGCCCGGGACAGCTGGTCGACCCGTGGACACAGGAATCTGAGCCCAGGACGCCTGGGAGAGCTGGTCGAAACTGCGGGAACTCGGACCCGGGCCCGAGTCGCCGGGGAGAGCTGGTCGACACCGCGGGCCATCAGAGCCGGGTGTGAGTCATGCGGGACAGCTGGTCGACCACGCAGTCCATCAGAATCAAGCCCGAGACACCCAGGAGAGCTGGTTAACCCCACAGGCTCCGGGATAAGAGCGTGAGTCACCCGGGAGAGCTGGTCGACCCTGCGGGACATCGCACTCGGGCCTGAGTCGCCCGGGACAGATGGTCAACCCGCCAGCCCTCGGACACTGGCCTGAGTTTTCCGGGACAACTGGTCAACCCACTGGGCCCTCAGAGCCGGGTGCAAGTCGTCCGGGACAGCTGGTTGACCCATGGGAACTCGGACACGGTCCCGAGTCACCTGGGACATCTGGTCGAAACCTTGGGCCTTGGACCCGGGCCCAAGTTGCCTGGGACAGCTGTTCATCCCGCAGGCCCTCGGACCCAGGACCGAACCGACCGGGACAGCTGGTTGAACCTGAGGACACTCGCACCCGATCGCGAAGCGCCCGGGAGATTTGGTCGACCCGCGGTCCCTCGGACCCGGGCCCATATACCCCAGGACAGCTGGTCGAGCCCACGGGAACTTGGGCACGGGCCCGAGTTACCCGGGACAGCTGGTCGAAGCCGAGGGCCCTCCGACCCGAGCGCAAGTTGCCCGGGAAAGCTGGTTAATGCCGTGGGCACAGGAATCCGGGACCAGGTCTCCCGGGACTGCTGGTCGACACCACGGGCCCTTGCACCAGATCACGTTATGCCACGTGATCACTCGCGCTCTTGTCCAAGTGTCCATAGTGTCGACCAGCTGTCCCAGGCAACTCGGGCCAGGGTCCGATGGGCCTCCGTGTCGACCAGCGGTCCCGGGTGACTCGGGCAAGGGTCCGAAGGCCCGCGGAGTCGACCAGCTGTCCCAGGCGACTCGGGCCCGTGTCCCAGGTTCTGCGGGATCGACCAGATGTCCGGGCGGACAAGAGCGCGAATGGCCAGGAGAGTTGGTCGACCCCACAGGACCTCGGACCCGGGCCCATGTTGCCCGGGACATCTGGTTGAGCCCACGGAACCTGGGACAGGGGCCCAAGTCGCCCATGAGAGCTGGTCACCTCCGCGGGCCTTCAGACACATTCCTGAGTCGCCAGGGACAGCTGGTCGCACGCAGGCCATAGGACCCGAGGCTGAGTCGCCCGGGAGTTCTGATCGACACCACGGGCCTTCAGAACCTGGCCCGAGTCACCCGGAGAGCTGGTCGACACCACAGGAACTCGGACCTGGGCCCGAGTCGCTCGGGACAGCTGGTTGAATCAGCGGGCCTTCGGACCCTTGCCCAAGTCACCCCGGATATCTGGTCGACACCCTGGGCCCTCGGAGCAGGGCGCAGGTCACAGGGAAAGCTGGTCAAAACCTCCGGGCCATCGGACCAGCGGCCGAGTCGCGCAGAGTGCTGGTCGATACTGCGGGTCTTCGGACCCTGCCCGAGTCACCCGGACAGCTGGTCGACACTGCGGGGACTCGAAACCGTGCCCAAGTCACCCGGGAGAGCTGGTCGACCCCGCGGACACTGGAACCTGGGCCCAGGTCGCCCGAGATATTTGATCGATCCTCCGCAACCTGGGACACAGGCCAGAGTCGCCCGCGATAGCTGGTCGACTCTGCGGGCCTTCGGACCCGGGCCCGAGTCGCCCTGGACAGCTGGTAGAACATGTGGGCCATCGGATCCGGGCGCAAATGGTTCGGGACAGCAGGTCGACCATGCAAGCCATCGCAACCAAGCCAGAGTCACCCGGGAGTGCTGCTAGACCCATGGGCCTTAGCATAAGAGCTCGAGTCACCCGGGAGAGCTGGTCGACCCCGCGGGACCTCGGACCCAGGCCAGAATCGCCTGGGACAGATGACCGACACTGCGGGTCCTCAGAAACGGGCACGAGTTGTACGGGACAGCTGGTCGACCACTCGGGCCCCGGGCACGGGCCTGAGTCACCCGGGAGAGCTGGTCGACACCGTGGGCCCTGGGACACGGATCCATGTTGTGCGCGTCAGCTCGTCGACTCTGCTGGCATTCGGACCAGTGCCCAAGTCGCCTGGGACAGCTGGTCGACACCAGGGGCCATCTGATCACGGCGTGAGTTGTCCGGAACAGTTGGTCGACCTCCCGGGCCCTCAGAGCCGGGCGCGAGTCACAGGGAAAGCTGGTCGAAACTGCGGGCCATCAGACCCGCAGACGAGTCGTGCGGAGTGCTGGTCGACACTGCGGGCCTTCGGACAATTGCCCGAGTCGCCCGGGACAGCTGGTCGACAACGTGGGAACTCGGAACCGTGCCTGAGTCACCCGGGACAGCTGGTCAACACCGTGGACACAGGAACCCGGGCCCAGAACACCCGGGAGAGCTGGTTGAAACTGCAGGAACTCGGACCCGGGCCAGAGTTGCCTGGAGAGCTGGTTGACTCCACGGGCCTTCAAACATGTGCCCAAGTTGCCCAGGACCGCTGGTCGTCACCGAGGGCCATGGAGCCAGGCGCGAGCCGTCCAGGAGAGTGGTTGACCATGTGGGCCAATGGAACCGAGCCCGAGTAACCTGGGAGAGCTCCTCGACACCACGGGCCCTCGGATAAGAGTGCAAGATGCCCAGGAGAGCTGGTCGACCCCGTGGGAACTCGGACACTGGCTCGAGTGTTCCCGGACAACTGGTCGACCCCCCAGGCCCTCGGAGCCAGGCGCGAGGCACCAGGAACATGCCGTAATGATCAGCAGGTCTATATGGATGAAGGATGCACGGGCATGAAGGGCTCCCAGCCTGTGGGAGTTGCAACCCCCAGGCCAGAGGCAGAGGTCAACCTACCGCTGGATGTGCAGGCCGTGCTGGAGGAATCCATGCTTCGAGGTCCAAGAAGCGAGAAGAAGCGACAATTCACGCGAGCAGGGCTGGAGATATCCCTACACGCCCAAAAAGGGCACTCAGTCGTATGCCTCCATAGGTTTGTCCTATGGACGGCTCCTGCAAAGGGTATCTAGGCAAGACCCACGCACTCAAGGCGAGATCTGCAGTCATTTAGAATTCCGCTCCAGTTTGAGCACCTGGGAGGATGGAGGACAACTTAAGCCTCTTTCAAATGGCAGCCCAGCTCCGAGTCTCCCAGGCCTTTGGAGTGCAGGCCATATGGTCTTCACGGCAAACCACGTAAGACTGAGCCTCTGGTTCAGACCTTGCCGCATTCCAGACCGTCTCTGCCCGGCTCTGTCGGATTCATGCATGTCCACAGGCCAACTTGTTCTTTTCCCCGTTTCCCACGTGGGGCGATAATTGTTTCACCCCTGTCTGCATTCCACACCTTCTTCTGCTCTGCTGTACATTCCTTCCAGGGGTGTGGTATTCTCAAGGGTCTTTAACCCTTCTTTGGGCTTGGGTTGCTTTGGGTGGCTTTGGGTGGCTTTGGATTAGCCTGCTTTCTTTGGAACCGTTCGAAGACAGCTTCATTTTGGGGGGCAAGACGATTCCTCAGGCTTTCCTTCTCCCTGGGCAATGGGTGCCTAAAGACTTTTCCCCATTGCAAACACACGAGCTTGTGTTTCCGATGGGAATAGGACTATGGATCTAGGAGGACGCCCGGTAAATAAAATAGCCAAAAATCCTGCGCATTTCCTGAGAGAGGACCCCAAATCGCATTTTCCATGCCGGATATAACCAGGGTGCAGGATTCCTGCTGAGTTTCCAGAAGTCGCAAAAACGTTCCCGATTTTCTTGACCATCATCCCAAAAATAAACACTGGAGGGAGTATTATCAATTGATGAGGAGGTAGAGGACATTAATGATAAGAGCGAGAGAGTGAGAAAGCTATACTGATGTAGAGGAGATGCAGGAGGTGAGAAGCAAGGCTCGCTTTGTGGAGGAGGGTTTTCTTGTGAGGAAGGTACGGATGGAGAAAGTGTTAAGGCGAATGGACGACAGAAGGTGGGAAGGAAGGCAGAGAGGCAAACCAAGGGGTTGAAGCATGGCTCTCTTCACACACCATGTCTGACTTTTCAGGAGGCTCCATCGACATCGAGACTCCGGACACCCAGTGATGTCTGCATTTTGAGAAAATCATTGCAACCTGGCCGAGGTTCCTAGTGGCCTGCAGCAGTTGGTGCACCCTTACAGGGCACCCCAGGTCAAGGACCACCAGGATTCCCAAGGACCTATGGGGGAGAGCTCAGGGATGTGTCAGCAGGGATGCAGATCCCTGGTGCCCTCGGGGCCCTGCTGGGCTGCTTCAACCATGGAGAAGGTCCCCGATGCAAGGGCTGTCTCTGCTCAAAGGGGTTGCAAGACATCTGTACCAATGGAAGCCCAGCGGAATGGGGAAGGTGGGGGCACCAAGGATGCTTACCAAAGGGGACGTGAAGTCCACCTCCTGGGGCCCAAATACCCCCACTTCCCTAGGCCACGCTGGCAAAGAAGTGGATGGAAGACCCTAGTGTGAAGGCACATCGGAGTCTTGGGACAAACCCGCCTTCCGCCTACCAGTGCTGTCGAGTGTACTGATGGGTTTATGCATGATGTCTCTGGCAGTGTGGCCTTTCAGAAAATCACATCAGCCTCTCTCGCCTACGTCCAGGGCATATCAGCTCAAAGCCTTGGCATATGAGTGGCAGGAACACAAAACAAATAGAACCATGCAAACCACCACCAAACACTGACTGCGCTTCTGGGGGCTAGAGAAGGAAAGCTTCTCGGCGGTGCCCACACCACCGAACCCGTTCGGAAGGCAGCCCTGCCGTGATTGCTCGCAACATGCCTCACCAGCTCGACACTTGCTGATTATGCTGCCTCGTGCTGTGGCTGCGCCACAGTGTGTCCAGTGGGGCCTGCCTGCAGAAACAGGCCCCGGGCCGATCTGTGTTCCGGCCCTACTGTTGGTGCACAAGAATGGAAGAAAGGGCCCAGGGTTCACACCACCCCAAGGGAAACGTCTGTGAGGGCCAACGGACCTGTGGATTCCAGCACATCGTTGCATCCACAAAATCCGTAGCTTCCTGAGTTATGCCACGCTCTATGCCACCAGGAGCCTCTCCTCCCGAAATGCCCACTAGCAACACGTTGCCTGCTCTCAGCCACATGGCCTCAGTGTGGGCTCTCCTAGTCAAGACCTGTCAAAGCACACGGAAGCAGGGAATGCCCCACGGATTGGTCTCCCTTCTGTCCAGCCGACACCCAGGAATACGTCCTTGGTGATTCGCATGCAACTGACGGCCCCATGGCGGGTCCCGTTGAGAACCTCTTACCACACAGCCCCCAAAGCAAAGGCCGTCCAAGACCACTTCCTGTGTTCCTGGATGCTGTGTCTCCCAGGCATTTACTTCCGCATACACGCAAAGCCAACTTCTCTTCAGGTTACTTTCCAAGGTCCCGCATATTTAGGATACATCGCGAGAAAGAGACATCCAGCAGATCCACTCTAAAAACCAACTCAACTGGGCAAGCGTGCATCAGGACGCACCTCAGCACATGCAGTGATTACGACTTCAACACCAACCAGAAGTCTTCATATTATACTGTCTACGCCACAGGGTACAATGACAAGGTCCCATTCATAAGGACATAAGTGGCCAAAGAGTAGAAGAATTTGATAACATAAGGCTGAGTTTGGAGGGAACCAAGGAGTAATAGAAAGTGAGACCTGCAGGGTTCCTGCAGAGAAATGAAGAGAGAGACTGAGAGAGAGAGAGAGAGAGAGAGAGAGAGAGAGAGAGAGAGAGAGGAGAGAGCGAGACGGAGAGAGAGAAATGGAGTAGGGATTATGTGTGGGGAAACTCCAAGGGAGCTTGAAATCCTTGAAAGAGAGATATAAGGTGCACATGTTCCCTCCATCCTGGCCTCAATATTCCTTGACGTTCCTGGGTTATACAACGGCCAGGCATGCACAGAGTTCGGTCATGCAGAAAGGCCTGACCTTTGGAGAACAGCTCCAAGGAACGTGCTGTCGCCTCAAGATGACCTGGGGTCAAAATGCTCCCTTCATCACCAAGAATCCAAAGGAAACCATCCCCAAGAACAAAAGAGATAGAAAGAGGGGAATAAACCTGCCAGGGTGTATATCCATACCTGTTGTTGAGAAGCCAGGCCAAGAGACCCCAATTCAAAGGCTACTCCGACTCTAAATCGCCAAATGTGTCCACTGCAATCATGAACCTACATTCGGTTGGATGGAAAGATTGGCCAGCAACAAAGGAGAGGATGGGACCTGCAAAATGTTAGACCTTTCGCCTGGTGATGCGTGATCTGCGTGGGCACCTCTCTTGGAACAGACAACATTCACTTTCACCCCAGAGCGAAAATCCCATGGGTATAGAGAAAGTGTTTCATTCTGAGGCGAGTCTGTTCCGTTGAGGCCCACTGAGCGCTGGCAAAAGCCAGCCCAATCTCGGAACATGCCCTAATGAATGGCATGGCTCCATTGATGCAGGATGCACAAGCATGAAGGGCTCCCGGCCTCTGGGAGTTGCAACGCTCAGCCCAGAGGCAGAGGTCATCCTACCGCTGGATGTGCAGGACGTGCTGGAGGAATCCATGATTGGAGGTGGGAGAAGCGAGAAGAAGCGACGGCTGGCCGGAGAATGCTGGCCCACTGTGCTCTCCCTGGAGACAGGGGTCTTGTAGAAGCTGAGGCGGCCATGCCCTGATGTATGGAAATCAGTGGAGCTGCTGGAAATTCCCCACCGCCAAAAACTCAAGGGCACTGCTCAAGTACGTGTCGAGCCTCCCATGTGTTTTGTCCATCACCTGGACGGCTGGGCCGTCCCTGGCACCCAAGGGGTCATCTAGGCCAAGGACCCCATGCACTGCCCTTCACGCAAGGGCGGAGATCTAGCAGTCATTTAGAAGTCCCCTCCAGTTTGAGGACCTGGGAGGAAGGAGGACAACCTAAGGCCCTTTCAAGTGGCAGCCCAGCTCCGAGTCTCCCAGGCCTTTGGAGTGCAGGCCATATGGTCTTCACGTCAAGCCACTTAAGACTCACCCTCTGGTTCAGACCTTGCCGCATTCCAGACCTCTCTGCCGGCTCTGTCAGATTCATCCATTTCCAATGACAACCTGTTTTTCCCCGTTTTCCATATGTGATACTACTTGGTGCACACCTGTCTGCATTCCACACCTTCTTCTGCTCTGCTGTACATTCCTTCCAGGGGTGTGGTTTTCTCAAGGTTCTGTAACCCTTCTTGGGCTTGGGTGGCTTTGGGTGGCTTTGATTTAGTCTGCTTTGCTTTGAAACGTTCAAAGACAGCTTCAGTTTTGGGGGCGCGACGATTCCTCCGGCTCTCTTGCTCCACTGGACAACGGGTGCCTAAAGACTTTTCCCCATTGTAAACACAGTGCTCGTGTTTCCGATGGGAATAGGACTATGTATCTAGGAGGACACCCGCTTAAATAATAGCCAAAAACCCTGCGCATTTCCTGAGAGAAGACCCAAAATCGCATTTTCCACCCCGGATAAAACCACGGTCCGGAATTCCTGCGGACTTTCCAGAAGTCGCAAAAACATTCCCGATTTTCTTGACCATCCTCCAAAGATAAACCTGGAGAGAGAATTATCAATTGATGAGGAGGTAGAGGACATTGATGATAAGAGCTAGAGAGTGAGAAAGCTAAACTGATGTAGAGGAGATGCAGGAGGTGAGCAGCAAGGCTCGCCTTGTAGAGGAGGGATTTCTTGGGAGGAAGGTACGGATGGAGAAAGGTGTTAAGGCGAATGGAAGACAGAAGGTGGGAAGGAAGGCAGAGCGGCAAACCAAGGGGTTGAAGCATGCCTCTCTCCACACACCACGTCTGACTTTTCAGGAGGCTACATCAACATCGAGACTCCGTACACCCAGTGATGTCTTCATTTTGAGAAAAGCCTTGCAATGAGGCAGAGTTTCCTAGTTGCCTGCAGCAGATGGTGCGCCCTGACAGGGCACCCCAGGTCAAGGACCACCAGGATTCCCAAGGGCCTATGGGGGAGAGCTCAGGGATGTGTCAGCACGGATGCAGATCCCAGGTGCCCTCGGGCCTTGCTGGGCTGCTTCAACCAATGAGAAGGTCCCCGATTCAAGGGCTGTCTCTGCTCAAAGGGGGTGCCAAGATATCTGTACAATCGGAAGCCCAGTCAATGGGGAACGTGGGAGCACCAAGGCTGCCTAGGAGAGCGGACCTGAAGTCCATCTCCTGGGGCCCAATTCCCCCCACTTCCAAAGCCACGCTGGCAAAGGAAATGGATGGAAGACCCTAGTGTGAAGGGACATCGGAGTCTTGGGACAAACCCGCCTTCCCCTTCTGCGCTTCGAGTGTACTGATGGGTTTATGCTGATGTCTTGGCAGTGTGGCTTTCAGAGATCACATCAGCCTCTCTCTCCTACGTCCAGGGTATATCAGCTCAAGCCTGGCATATGAGTGGCAGGAACACAAAACAAATAGAACCATGCCAACCACCACCAAACACTGACTGCGCTTCTGGGGGTTAGAGATGGAAAGCTTCTCGGCGGTGCCACACCACCGCACCCATTCGGAAAGCAGCCCTGCCGGGACTCCTCGCAAAATGGCTCACCAGCTCGACACACCCTGATTATGCTGCCTCGTGCTGTGGCTGGCCACAGTGAGTCCCAGGGGGGCCTGCCTGCACAAAAAGGACCCCAGGCCGATCTGGGTTCAGGCCCTAGTGTTGGTGGACAAGGGAAAAGTCTGTGAGGGCCAGCGGACGTGTGGATTCCAGCACATCGTTGCATCCACGAAATCCATAGCTTCCTGAGTTATACCACGCTCTATGCCACCAGTAGCCTCTCCCCCCGAAATGCCCACTAGCAACAGGTTGCCTGCTCTCAGCCACATGGCCTCAGTGTGGGCTCTCCTGGTCTAGACCTGTCAAAGCACACAGAAGCAGAGGAATGCCCCCTGGATTGGTCTCCCTTCTGTCCGGCCAGCACCCAGGAATACGTCCTTGGTGATTCGCATGCAACTGACTGCCCCATGGCGGGTCGCTTGCGAAGGTCTTACCCCACTGCCCAAAGCAAAGGCCGTCAAAGACCTTTTCCAGTGTTCCTGGATGCTGAAAAAAATATTTTATCTATAGTAATACAAACTATATATTTGTAGATGTGTGTGTTTTGTGTGTGTGTGTGTGTGTGTGTATGTGTGTGAATGTAAGGAGAAAACCTATCTTTGGAGATGTTCTTATTAATTTTCTGATCCTACATTTTGTTTTTCAGTCTTTGATTCTTTTCTTCCATCACTTATTCTACAAATATTTATTGAGCTCTTACTACACACCAGGCTCCTTCTTTTGTTTTCTTTGCTTCGGTGGGCTTTTTTTTCTTTTGTTTCTTCGCAAGGATTTCTGTGACCAAGGAAATTTGGGAAACAATGAGATGGTTACAGAATACTGGGGTTAGAATAACCTCAATTTTTCTTTTCTTCTGTCTCCACACAGAGTATCCAATGCGTCCAAGTTAATCCAAAATCTGTTGTAGTTTAAAAGATTTCCAGTGAAATACTTCAGTACCCTTTTTGCTATCACCTGCTCATCTCTGTTATTTGAAGATGATCTTTATAACACATAATAAATGATGCAGGAAACTGGACCTGTGTTATGGGAATAAAACATGGCTACAATTTGAATTCAGGAGATGTGTTAGGACAAAAAAGTCTGGTCCCAATAGTAGCTGAATCCTCTTGGGAAGACTTGTAACTTTGCTATAGGGGACATTTAGCTCCTTTGAAACTTCATTTTCAAAGGAGTTAGTTCTAACATCTAGTGTGTAGAGGGGAAAAATCAAGTATGATCAAAAATTACCCTAGAACATGCTTCTGTTTTCCTGGTGGTAAAGACATGAACCAGACAGGGACCAGGCACATCTCAGCACCAGGGAACAAATGTCCACTTCATCTCTTCCCTGAAATAACGCACATGATTTCCTTGGTAACTTTAATCTCTCTCTCTCCCTTCCTCCCTCCTTTCTTCCCACACACATATATAGTAGAATTCATGAAGGTTAAATGGGAGATGACTGCACTCTCTAATAGTAATTACCCTGTTTGGTTTTCTGATGATTAAAATATAATTAATATTTTTCCTGTTGTGGTACAGTGATATCAAATCTGTCTAGGAACCATGAGCTTGTGGGTTTGGTCCCTGGCCTCACTCCATCAGTTAAGGATCTGGTGCTGCCATGATCTGTGGTGTAGGTTGCAGATGCAGCTTGGATCCTGCATTGCTGTAGCCATGGCATAAGTTGGCAGCTGCAGCTCTGATTCGATCCCTAGCCTGAGAACTTCCACATGCTGTTAGATTGGCCCAAAAAGAAAAGAAGAAACAAACAATATAATTCATGTAAAGCAACTTGTTCAGGGCCTGGCACATGGTAAACATTAAACAAATTTTACCTCTCATCATTATTCCCACTATTACTTCTCTACTGAAGAAATACTATCCTTTTTGGGGGGCACTCTTACAGCACAGGCAATTTCTTGGGCCAGGAATCAAACCCATGCCACTGCAGTGTAATGTCAGAACTTTAACCTGCCATCCCCAAAGGAACTCCAAATTGTCCTTCCTTTGAAGGACAGGATACAAATATATATCAAGCCAGATTTTACGTTTCATTTATTGAAGCCAGGTTTTCTTTTCTTGAAGTTTCATTTCTTGAAGCCAGACTTTACATTTCATTCTGTCTTAGTCATGCAAGCCCACTGCCAGCAAAATAACAGACAAATAATATGGTCTTCATCTCATGAGTGGTTTCATGGCACAGTCACTGGTGAATAAGTGATTGGTAAACCCTTGTTGAATGAATTACAGAATCTGTGGTTCAAAAGTAATAAGGGGAGTTCCCATAGTGGCTCAGCTGGTTAAGAACCCAACATAGTGTCCTTGAGGATGTGAGTTCAATCCCTGGCCTCACTCAGTGGATTAGAGACCTGCCATTACTACAAGCTGCATGATATTTTGTGGATGAAGCTTGGATCTGGTGCTGCTTTTGTTTTGGTGTAGGCTGGCAGCTGCAGCTCTGATTCAAGCCCTTGCCTGGGAAATTCCATATGCCACAGGTGAACCTCCATATGCCTAAAAAGAAAAGGTGATAAAGGCAAAATAAAGGAGGAAGATGATCTTATAACTGCACTTGCCTAATATCATCAGGATTTTTAAAAAATAAGTCCAACATTTAGTAAATATCTAAATTGGTTTTGGCTTTTAAAAAAGCAATCTACTCTTTCCTTTATTCTCTAAGTACATCTTGCCTTCCTATTCTGTGCCAGGCTCTGAGCCAGGCCCAGAGATCTGGTGATGACAGATTAAGAGTCCTTGTAAACCCATGGAGGAAAATCCATGAAACGGAAAGTCCAAAATTTGTTTCAGATTCCAGTCCTTCATGCAGGAAATAACGGAGTGATGGGATATATAGTGACTGATGAGGAAACCACACTCTACAGGGATTCAGGGAAGGCTTCCCAGGGGAGGGGGTGGATCATGTGAGCTGAGATCTAGAGTGATAACAGTGTCAAAATCTAGAAACAGTGTAAAAAAAAGTTGGAAGATGTGGTATAGTCTAAAGTGGAAACGCCATCTGTACTCTCCGCTTGAAAGAGAAATCATGGAGTTCCTGTATGATTCAATGGGCTAAGAACTCAACTACATCCATGAGAATGTGAATTTAATCCCTGGCTGCACTCAATGGGTTAAGGAACTGGCATTGCCAGGTGCTTCAGTGTGGGTAGTGAATGAGGCTCAGACCTTGTGTTTCCATGGGTGTAGACCAGCAGCTCCATCTCCAATTTTACCCCTAGCCTGGGTACTTCTATATTCTGCTGTGGGCATGGCCCTAAAAAGACAAAAAAAAATAAAATTAAATAAAATTTTAAAATAAAGAGAAACCACGGCAAGCATTTAAAAACTGATAGGGCTCTCAAGCCTTTTGGGATATACTGTATTCTGCCAATAGAATGTGTATCTCTTTCAATAAATCTACTTCTTGTCTATCAAAAATAGATAGGCGTACCCTGGTGGCTCAGTGGATTAAGGATCCAGCATTATTACTGCTGCGGCTATGGTTGCAGGTGTGGCATGTGTTCAATTCCTGGCCTAGGAACTTCTGCATACCATGTGTGTGGCCAAAACAAAGAATAGATCTAGGACCATAGATACATATTTCCTTGAGATTTAAAAATAAATAAGTAAATAAATAAATAAAATAAAAACTGGTTGTCCCTAGTTCTAGAAAAAATGCAGACAAAGGGGAGCTCTTATAAACTGCTATTTGGGAGTGAAAATTGCTACAAATGCAAGCAATTGACGACATCTAGTTAAAGCTGAAGACAAAAATTCCCTATGACCTAATAATTCAATGACTAGTTATGTTCTTTTGATTAAACCCTTAAAAGTCTGTCCTCTTAGAGAAGCAAGGGAAGTTTCTTTTAAATTTTAAAGTCATTCTCTAAGGCAAAATCATTAACTCAACAAATACTTATAGACTACCTGTATGTGCCAGGAACTGTAATAAAACAACATGGTGAAGGAACTCATCAAAGACTGTGGTCTCATGGACAGTAGGTGGAAGACACACCAGAAACAAATAAAAAGCCCCAGTCCTCACTGCATCTTTAATGTATATACCTGTTTGGGAGGATCGTGTTACTCAAGAGGAAACTGAGCCCCAGAGAAATTGGCATTTGCCAGGAGGTTGTCCTCGCCCAGCACCATAGCCCCTGGACTCTCCTTGGGTGTCTACCCTCCCCACCGGACCCCCTGGGAAGACAGGGGTGAATTTTCATTTATTACACTGGGTGCCCATTGCCTGGCTCATAAATAAATATGAAGGCTGGCGGTGAGAGTAGGAAGATGGGAGAACTATCCAGAATCAACACCTGCAGAAAAACCTGGGAGAAGAGGTTTCAGAATGAGCTACTCAGATATGGAATCAGAATCCATAGAGATGGTAAAAAGGAGGATCCTTTTCTCCATGCCTCTCTCTGCTTGAGCACCTTACCTGCCTTCTCACCTTTCATTCTGGAAGAAAATCCCACTGCTAGTCCTTGGCAGCACCAGATTTGGAAACCCAGCTGTCTCCAGAATGTGCTCCACACTGAAATAACAAAATCAGACAAAACTTCTGACAGATGCTTTCCCTAATGGGGCAGTGGAAAGAGAAGTCAAGGCAGGAGGAGGAAAACCACCCTCAGGTGCTCCCTGGTTAATTTTTATTCTCTGAAGAGGAAGCCCTCTTTGGAAGGCAGCAGCCCACAGGAGAGAGAAAGGAGCTGAGGTTATGCCTCCTGCTGCTGGAAGTGAAGGACCCTCATGAGGAAACTCTACTGAGCTTGTCTTTTCATATATTGTTTTCCTAACAAGAAAGTTTACAACTAAGAATGGAGTTCCCTGGTGGTGCAGCAGGCTAAGGATCCAGTGATGTTGTTGCTATGGCTCAGGTCACAGCTATGGCTCAGGTTCAATTCATGGCCTGGGAAGAGCTGCAGGCAGTGGGGTGGCCAGCAATGTAAAGAGAGAAAAAATAAAAATACAGAAAAGTAGAAAAAGTAATACAATGAGCATTCCATTATCCTTCACCCACAAGAAACTACAGTTAACATCACATATAAGCTTTAAGATATTTCTATTTTTAAAAATTGCAGATAGAGTGATTTCCTTTTATTCCATCTTTCTTTGCATTTACCTTGTTTTTCTTTCTTCTAAATTCCTAATTTAAGCATTGCCTTATGTATTCTGAACTTTTATTTTCTTAAAAAATACATTTAAATTTCTATATTTTTCTTCCATCACATTAGGTGAATTTCCCATTTAAAAAAAAAAGCATTTCTTGGCCTGGGAATATCTGCATGCAATGGGGGTGGCCAGAAATTTTATATACATGCATGCATAATTATTCTTCATAAATATGATTTTTACTATTACAGTTATCTTATTTTCTTTACTTTATTTCTTGATTTCTCCCAACTTGCTGTCTCTTTTCCCTAAGGCTCTTGCATCCCACTCAGCCCCCACACAGAACCAGTCTTCACAGTGAAGTTCTTGTTTTTTCCTATTTTAATCCAGGATCAAGTAATCCTAAGCAGTGATAGTTTATCATCATTTGTTTTACTGAAATGGAGTACTATTTTGCACTTTCCTTCATCTTATTCTTGTCACTCAACAATACTTCATGGAAATTCATCTGACATAATTCTTAACAGATTTATTTCTTTATACTTACAGATTGTTTTACTTTATTATCTGCACAGTCATTGCTCAGTAACCCCTGGAGAATTGGTTCCAGGACTCCCACCCGCCATGCCCAATTCCATGTCCTTCTGTCAAATAACAATAGAGTCAGCCTCCTTCACTGTGTGTTCCATATGCACAGATCCAAAGAGCCGATGGTATAATATTCCACAATATGGATGTGCCAGTATTTATTCCTTTTGTTTCCAGGTTTTTGATAACACAAACAAAGCTACAATGCACATCTTTCAGTATTAAAAAAAAAAAACATGGCTAAGCAATTAAGTCCTACCATGCAGCACAGGGAACTATATCCAGTCTCTTGGGATAAACCATGATGGAAGATAATAAAAGGAATGTGTATATATGTATGATGAGGTCACTTTGCTGTACAGCAGAAATTGGCACAACACTGTAAATCAACTATAATTTAAAAAGACAAAAGCAAAAACAATAATGCCACATGTCCTAGGAATAGAAAGTGGCTTCAGCAGACCTGAGCTGAGAGGCTCAACTGTGAGAAACTGTCTCAGGTCTGTCTTCCAGCGTCTGTACAATAAGGAGGTCAAAGTGGAAGAGGACTGGGGTGCGTCCCTTCTTTCTGATAGTATTTATAGTCAAATCATGCCATCACCCACCACAAACTAATTGAGTCCCCAAGACGGGCAGGCACCAACCAGGGCACTGTGGCTTGACCAGGAAGATGGCAGAGCTACCATCCTTGCTGGGGAAAAACATATAATAAACATGCAAGTAAATACCACCAGCTTTATGCATTGAAAACAGCTGGGGGTTTCAGGATGATGGAGGTGGCTTCTCTGTAATACAGTGGTATTTACATAGATGTGACTTGGTCAGTAATCCAAGTGATTCTAAAGACATTAAATCCATGTGTATCTTGATGTGTCCACAACTCTTTTTGATTCTTAACACTCAAATGAGAGTCCTCTTAGGATTAGTCTAGTATCTAGACCTTCAGCGTCTTGTCTTGTAGGTTGGAAGCAAAGCCTGAGAAAGCCTCATTTTTGGAACACTAAGCAGGTGACTCAATATACAGTCAAATTTAGGAACAACTTCATCAGAGAATTGTCAGGAAGCAGGTTTGAGCCCCAAACATCCAGTGAAAAGACTAGGGAGTAAGGAAAGTTGAGATTTGAATTGAAAGGGTGGCTCAGAGACTTTACTCTCCCCACTCCAGAAAGTTTTGCCTTTCAAAATCTTAAACTGCAAAGAGAGAAATCCCAAAGGGACCTCCACCCCACCCCCTTTCCCAGGATACATCCTAGGACCGTTTCTAGGTCTTGGTTCATTTTGCAATTAGAGATATTAATAATAAAAATAATAATGATAATAATAATAATAAACTGCAGTGGGCTGCCAGAAACCCAGCCAAAAGAAAAATCTAGAATTGCAAATGTAAACCGTTCACCCTCTGATAAAGATTATGCTGATGGGACTGAAAGTCAAAAATAGAAGCAGAAATGACCTGATACTGGAACATCTGAGAAATGAAAGTCCAGGGGGCAAGTCTTGATATCATTCCTAACCCCATTTTTTTTTCTGGGAATAAGAACACCCTCTCAAAGGGATGTCATGAGGATTTAAAAATAAGACCTTCATCATGTCAAGCATTGAACAGCCCTGAGTTCTTCATACAGGCTTGACCTACACTGGGATCATTCCTGGCAGCATCACTTCCTCCAGTGATTCCAGTGTGTCCAAGAAATCCCTGTGGTTACTGTGGCCAGTTTTGGGACTTAGCCAGTGGGTTACCCAGGTGGCACATCGTGCATTTACTCCATCAATTTGGAAAAGCAAACAGACATTCTGATGTTTTGATTTCTTTGGCTTCTGTATCCCCACAACCCCCCACCAAGCCTGCATGTTGGTTATGATCTTATTAAATATGTTGAAGATGCTCCATAACACACATGCACAAATGAGGAAGGGCTCCAATCAACATGTTCTTTTTGTTTTTCCGCCTTCATTTCCCAACTATGCTGACAAAAGATGTAGGTGGGCTCTCTTTTGTTAGTGTACTGCTGATTTTCTCCTGACTTTGGGCTAAAATTCACTGTTTGTGAAAATTTCTTTTTTTTTTATTTTCCCACTGTACAGCAAGGCGATCAAGTTATCCTTACGTGTATACATTATAATTACATTTTTCCCCCACCCTTTATTCTGTTGCAACATGAGTATCTAGACAAAGTTCTCAATGCTATTCAGCAGGATCTCCTTGTAAATCCATTCTAAGTTGTGTCTGATAAGCCCAAGCTGCCGATCCCTCCCACTCCCTCCCCCTCCCATCAGGCAGCCACAAGTCTTTTCTCCAAGTCCATGAGTTTCTTTTCTGAGGAGATGTTCATTTGTGCTGGATATTAGATTCCAGTTATAAGTGATATCATATGGTATTTGTCTTTGTCTTTCTGGCTCATTTCACTCAAGATGAGAGTCTCTAGTTCCATCCATGTTGCTGCAAATGGCATATGTCATTCTTTTTATGGCTGAGTAGCATTCCATTATGCATATATACCAACTCTTCCGAATCCAATCTCTGTCGATGGACATTTGGGTTGTTTCCATGTCCTGGCTATTGTGAATAGTGCTGCAATGAACATGTGGGTGCATGTGTGTCTTTTAAGTAGAGTTTTGTCTGGATAGATGCCCAAGAGTGGGATTGTGGGGTCATATGGAAGTTCTATGTATAGATTTCTAAGGTATCTCCAAACTGTTCCCCATAGTGGCTGTACCAGTTTCCATTCCCACCAACAGTGCAGGAGGGTTCCCTTTTCTCCACAGCCCCTCTAGCACTTGTTATTTGTGGATTTATTAGGATGGCCATTCTGACTGGTGTGAGGTGGTATCTCATGGTAGTTTTGACTTGCATTTCTCTTATGATCAGCGATGTTGAGCATTTTCTCAAGTGTTTGCTGGCCATCTGTATATCTTCCTTGGAGAACAGTCTATTCAGGTCTTTTGCCCATTTTTCCACTGATTGATTGGCTTTTTTGCTGTTGGGTTGTAGAAGTTGTTTATATATTCTAGAGATTAAGCCCTTGTCAGTTGCATCATTTGAAACTATTTTCTCCCATTCTGAATGTTGTCTTTGTGTTTTCTTTTCGATTTCCTTTGCTGTGCAAAAGCTTTTCAGTTTGATGAGGTCCCATGGGTTTATTTTTGCTCTAATTCCTATTGCTTTGGGAGACTGACCTGAGAAAATATTCATGAGGTTGATGTCAGAGAGTGTTTTGCCTATGTTTTCTTCTAGGAGTTTGATGGTGTCCTGTCGTATATTTAAGTCTTTCAGCCATTTGGAGTTTTTTTTTGTGCATGGTGTGAGGGTGTGTTCTCGTTTCATTGCTTTGCATGCAGCTGTCCAGGTTTCCCAGCCATGCTTGCTGAATAGACTTTCTTTTTCCCATTTTATGTTCTTGCCTCCCTTGTCAAAGATTAATTGACCATAGGTGTCAGGGTTTATTTCCGGGTTCTCTATTCTGTTCCATTGGTCTGTCTGTCTGTTTTGATACCAGTACCACACTCTTTTGATGACTGCGGCTTTGTAGTATTTCTTGAAGTCTGGGAGAGTTATGCCTCCTGCTTGGTTTTTGTTTCTCAGGATTGCTTTGGTGATTCTGGGTCTTTTGTGGATTGTTTGTTCTAGTTCTGTGAAAAATGTCACGGGTAATTTGATAGGGATTGCATAGAATCTGTAGATTGCTTTGGGTAGTATGGCCATTTTTACAATATTGATTTTTTCCAACCCAGGAGCATGGAATATCTTTCCATTTCTTTACATCTTCTTTGATTTCTTTGATTAAAGTTTTATTGTTCTCGGCATATAGGTCCTTTACCTCCTTGGTCAGGTGTATCCTGACGTATTTGATTTTGTGAGGTGCAATTTTAAAAGGTAACATATTTTTGTATTCCTTTTGTAATATTTCATTGCTGGTATGCAGAAATGTACCTGACTTCTGAATGTTAATCTTATATCCTGCTACTTTGCTGAATTGATTAATCAGTTCAAGTAGTTTTGGGGTTGAGTCCTTCAGGTTTTCTATGTATAGTATCATGTCATCTGCACACAGTGACAGTTTTATCTCTTCTCTTCCTATATGGATGCCTTTTATTTCATTTGTTTGTCTAATTGCTGTGGCTAGGACTTCCAATACGATGTTGAAGAGCAGTGGTGAGAGTGGGCATCCCTGTCTTGTTCCAGATTTGAGTGAGAAGGCTTTCAGTTTTTCCCCATTGAGTATTATATTTGCTGTGGGTTTATCATAAATGGCTTTGATTATATTCAGGAATGTTCCCTCTATATCCCATGTTGGCGAGGGTCTTGGTCATGAATGGATGTTGGACTTTGTCAAATGATTTTTCTGCGACTATGAGATGATCATATGATTTTTTTGTCTTTTTTTTTTTTTTTTGTTGCTATTTCTTGGTGCTCCCGGCATACGAGTTCCGCTAGGTTGAATAAGCTGTGCACTGCCTAGCAACCAAGCAACGGGATCGAGCGCGTCTGCAACCTACACACAGTCAGCAACGCGATCGTTAACCACTGAGCAAGACGACCGCCCACCTCATGGTTCTAGTGATTCGTTAACCATGTACGACGGAATCCTGATTTTTGACTTTTTTTTGTTAATATGGTGTATGATGCTGATTGATTTGCGTATGTTGAACCATCCTTGTGAACCTGGGATGAACCCACCTGGTCATGGTGTATAATTTTTTTGATATGTTGGTGGATTGGTTGGCTAAGATTTTGTTGAGAATTTTTGCATCTATATTCATCAATGATATTGGCCGATAGTTTTCTTTTTTGGTGGTATCTCTGTCTGGTCTTGGCATTAGGGTGATGGTGGCCTCATAGAATGTCTTTGGGAGTATTCCTTCTTCTTCAACCTTTTGAAAGATTTTAAGGAGGATGGGCACCAATTCCTCTTTATATGTTTGATAGAATTCACCTGTGAAGCCATCTGGTCCTGGACTTTTATTGTAGGGAGTGATTTATGACCTCTTCAATTTCATTTCTAGTGATCGGTCTGTTCAGTTGGTCTGTTTCTGCTTGATTCAGTTTTGGCAGGCTGTAAGATTCTAGAAAATTGTCCATTTCTTCCAGATTGTCAAACTTGTTGCCGTATAGTTGTTCATAGATTCTCTTATGGTTTTTTGTGTTTCTCTGTATCCGTTGTGATTTCTCTTTTTCATTTATAATTTGGTTATTTGGGTTCTTTCTCTCCTCTTTTTAGTGAGTCTGGCCAGGGTTTGTCAATTTTGTTGACCTTTTCAAAGAACCAGCTCTTGGTTTTATTATTTTCTCTATTGTTTTTGAGTCTCTATTTTATTGATTTCTTCTTTGATCTTTATAATTTCCTTCCTTTGCTGACTTTAGGACTTTTTGTTCTTCTTTTCTAATTCGTTTAGGTGGAGGGTTAAGTTGTCATTTGGGATCTTTCTTCTTTTTTGAGAAAGGCCTGTATTGCTATAAATTTCCTCTGAGCACTGCTTTGCAGCATCCCATAGATTTGGAGAGGTGTGTCTTCAGTATCATTTGTTTCAAGGTATTTTTTAATTTCCTTCTTGATTTGCTCATTGACCCATTGGTTTTTTAGTAGCATGTTGTTTAGTCTCCATGTAGTAGGTTTTTCTCTTTCCTTTTCCCATGGTTGATTTCTAATTTCATGGCCTTGTGGTCAGAGAAGATACTTGAGATAATTTCTATGCTCCTAAATTTATTGAGGTTAGCTTTGTGTCCCAATATGTGGTCGATTCTTGAGAATGTTCCATGAGCACTTGAGAAGAATGTGTATTCTGATTTTTTTGGATGTAGTGTCCTGAAGATATCAATGAAGTCTAACTTTTCTATTGTTTCCTTTAGGAGCTCTGTTGCTTTATTGGTTTTCTGTCTAGAGGATCTGTCCATTGATGTGAGGGGGGTATTAAGGTCTCCTACTATGATTGTATTCTCATAAATATCTCCCTTTATGTCTGTGAATATTTGTTGTACGTATCTGGGTGCTCCTATATTTGGGGCATATATGTTGACGATAGTAATATCCTCTCTTGGATGGATCCCTTAATCATTAAGTATTGTCCTTCTTTGTCTTCTTTATGTCTTTTGTTTTAAAGTCTATTTAGTCTGATATGAGTGTTGCGACTCCTGCTTTTCTGTCTGTCTATTGGCGAGAAATATTTTTCCCCACCCTTTCACTTTCAATCTATATGTACCCTTGGTCCTAAGGTGAGTTTCTTGTAGGCAGCATATTGAAGGTTTTTGCCTTTTTATCCACTCAGCCAGTCTGTGTCTTTTGATTGGGGCATTCAGTGCATTGACATTTAAGGTGATAATTGATAGATGATTGTTTATTGCCATTTTAAACCTCGTGTTCCAGTTGATTCTATGGTTCTCCATTCTTCCTTTCTTTTTTTTTTTTTTTGGTTGGATGGTCTCCTGTTATTATCTGCTTGAGTGTACTTTTTTTCATTTTTGCAAATGCAATATTTGGTTTTGGCTTGTGGTTGCCCTGGTTTTTAAGTATGCTAACCCTTCCCATAATTGTGTGTTTTAGCCTGATGTCCTGTAAGTTCAAACATTCATTACTCTATTAAAATTAAGAAGAGAAACATACAAACAAACAAAAAGGGTTATTTATTTCCTAACATGCCTTGCCCACAGTTTATGGTTTTGATGACTCTTTTTTATTTCTTTCTTTTTAATTTTATTTTGTTTGAAGCATGTTCATGATTAAATCTGTATGCTGGCTTATTTGAGTGACTGTTCTCTGATTGTGGTTTCCTCAGTCCTACTTCTTCCTCTTCTCCTTTTTTTTCTTTTCTTTTTTCTTCCCTTTCCTTCCTTTCTTTTTGGTTTAGAGAAGCCCTTTCAATATTTCCTTTAACCTGGGTTTTGTGTTGCTGTATTCTTTAAGTTTTTGTTTGTTGGAAAATATTTTCATTTCCCCTTCCATTTTAAGTGATATTCTTGCTGGATAGAGTAGTCTACGTTGCATATTTTTTTTCCTTTTAGCACTTTAAATATCTCTTGCCATTCCCTCCTGGCCTGTAGTGTTTCTGTAGAGAAATCAGCTGATAATCTTATGGGGGTTCCCTTGTAGGTAGCATTCTGCTTTTCTCTTGCTGCCTTTAGGATACTCTCTTTATCACTAACTTTTGCCATTTTTATTATGATGTGTCTTGGTGTGGGTCTGTTTGGGTTCAGTTTGTTTGGAGCCCTCTGTTCTTGTTGTATCTTGAACCCAGTATCCTTTAGATTGGGGAAGTTTCCAGCGATAATTGCTTCAAATATATTTTCCATCCCCTTATCTTTTTCTACTCCTTCTGGAATTCCTATTATGCGTAGATTGGCCCACTATATATTATTCCATAGGTCCTTATATTGCTTTCCTGTTTTTGATTCGGTTTTCTGTCTGCTGACCGGATTGAGTGATTTCCATTATTCTATCTTCCATATCACTGATTCGTTCTTCTGCATTATTCATTCTGGTTTTTACTGCCCTTAGTTCGGTTTGCATCTCTACAAATGAATGTTCTAGTTTTTCTTGGCTCCTCCTTATATTTTCTAGTTCCTTTCTGAGGGTATCTGCACTACTGTTCCTATCTTCTCTTAATTCCTTCAGTATTTTCACTATTTCTCTTTTGAACTCCAGGTCTGTCAGACTGCAGAGATCTGTTTCATTGTTGACTGTTTTAGGTGAGTTCTCCTGTTGGTTTGACTGGGGGTGGTTTCTCAGCTTCTTCATCTTGCTTGTTGTTTTCTTTCTCCTGAGGGAGTTGTACTCTCCTTGACTGGGCAGTGTTTGCCTTGTCACTGCCATGGAATATTTCCTGATTGCTGGCATTGTTGGTCAATCTTTTTTGAGGCAGTGTGGCTCTTCTGGAGTGTTTATGGGGCTAACCTTGCTTCAAAGGGTTTCGTTGAAGCAAAGGAGGACTTCCTGAGGGCAGACAGGACTGGGAAGTCCACACCACGATGGTAGCAGAGTTCACTTGGTCATGCAGAGCCTGCTCTGGTGTTTTTAGGCTGTGGTGTTCTTGCAGGGGTTTGGCGGTGTTGGGCAGCTGTTCCTCAGGAGTGCAGCACCCCCATGGGGTTGGAGCAGCTATCTGGGTCACTGAGAACCTAAGAGGCTCTTCCCTAGGGCAGCCAAACTCAGAAGGACGGCCTGCGAATGTAGGCGGATATTTTCACAGTCTGGCCAAACTTGGTGCAGCTTTTCTGGGCTGCAGGGCGTCCTCCAGGGGGCTGGTGGTGCTGAGCAGCTATTCCACGGGAGTGGGGCACCCCCTGAAGTCTTGGGTGGCTAGCAGGGCCGCTGAAAACCCAAGAGGCTCCTCCCCAGGGCAGCCCAACTCAGAAAGATCGTCTGAGATCTTTTCATGGCTCAGCCAGGCTTGTTGCCATTTTTCTGGGCGTCAGGGGGCCTGCCTGGAGCTGGCAGTCCTATGCAGCTGATCTGCTAGGGCCTGGCACCCCTGGGGGCTTGGGCAGGTAGCAGGGCCGCTGAAAACCCAAGAGGCTCCTCCCTGGGGCAGCCGGAATCAGAAAAACCGTCCAAGAATTAGGCAGATGTATTCACGGCCTGGCTAGGCTTGTTCTAGCTTTTCTGGGCTGCAGGCCTTTTCTCAGGGGCTGGAGGTGTTTGGTGCTGCTCTGCGGAAGTGTAGTCCTTCCAAAGGGCAAGCAGGCCTGTGCAGGGACAACCCCTGTGGTGGTAGGCTTCAGGCAATTGTTGAGGCCATTCCTCCCAGATGGCAGGCATCCCCAGGTCCGGCGACAGTGTAGGGGGTGGCAGGTGTGAGGGGGAGGGGATGCACTGGGAAGCACAGCTTTCAGCTAGCTAGCAGGCCTGTAAGCTTGCTGTGGCATGGGGAGTATTCTATGGGGACCCACCCAATCTTCTCTCACCTCCCCAGCACAGGCACAGACCAAGCTCTTCTCCCAGGTTCCCTCTGATGCAGCTTTCCACTTCCCCACCCCTAGAGTATTGCTCCCTTCCTCTGCAACAGCTTTGTTTTCTAGTCTCCCAGGCAGTCTCTGCCCCGTCAAACTTGACAGACCGGTTTCTAGACCTCCCAAACAGTCTCCACACTGCTCCACACCCCCAGTCCTTTCTCGGGGACTAACCTTCAGAGCTGAGGTCTCGGTGCCCAGCCCCCACCCAGGCGTCTCAATTTTTGATGACTGTGCCCGTAGTTCAGATGGTCCGTTCGGTTCTTGATCAGCTTTTCAGTTCTCCAACTTACCGCTACACTCTTCTCTGCATCTGGAGATTCCTACGGTTCGTTTGATCTTTCCCCCGAGTAAGTGATTTTCCAGGGCGGAATCCCTTTCTCCTCCTCAGTTCCCTTTCGCGAGCACCCGTCCCGCTTGCATTCACCTTCTCTCACTCTCCTCTCTTCTCCCGTTCTGCCCAGTAAGATCACGAACTTCTTGCCATTATTGGAGTTTAGGTTCCTCTGCCAGCGATTGGTTGCTGTTCTGTGTGAGTCATTTATTCTGTAGATGTGCTTTTTTTGTTGTGTTTGTGGGAGAGGGCGAGCGTGTCCCCCTATTCCTCCGCCATCTTGTCCTCCCCTCGGTAAAATATTTAAAGGTGTTTTACAAGCCTTTGTTTTTTGTTTTTTGTGCTTCACCCAGAGCATATGGAGGTTCCCAGGCTAGGGATTGAATTGGAGCTACAGCTGCCAGCCTATACCACAGACACAGCAATGCAGGATTCAAGATGTCTCTGTGCCCTTACCACAGATCACAGTAACACCATATCCTTAACCCACTGAGCAATGCCCTCATCCTCATGGATTCTAATCAGATTCATTTCTGCTGTGCCACAATGGGATCTCCACAAGCCATTTAAAGAAGTCCTCTTTGGGAGTTCCCTTGTGGCACAGTGACTAAGGATCTGGCATTATCACTGCAGTGGCTTGGGTCACTGCTGTGGCATGGGTGTGGGATCCATCCCAGACCTGGGAACTTGTGCATGTCATGGGTTTGGCTCCCCCCCAAAAAATAGTTCTTTTTGGGGAGAGAGAAATTGTCTTGCTCTTAAGGTGCTTGAATTTTTGATAATTTAATAATAAAAACCCAATAGTTTTAATAGTTACTTTTAGTCATTTGAAAATAAGGGCTAATCAATTTGTAATTTTAATGATGGAGTAAAAATAATTTGAACAATTCAAAAAATCAGATGTTGGGTGCATGATGTTCTTTTTTCTATAACTACAGGCCACTGATTTTCACTTACTAAATTAAATTTGAGAAGTATTCATCAAGGCCTAGAGCCAGACATTCACAGGACAATGAAGCCCATGCCCTGCCCTGGAGGTACTCATGATTTGGCTGAGGACATGTTATTCCTTGTGAAAACTGAACCAGATGAGATTGAAATTGTAGCTCAAGATGACATCATAAAGGAAATCCAATTACTGACAGGAATGGTGTGGGGGGAAAGGCATCCAGGTGGTGTGCAGAGAGAGTCCCAAGGCCTGTGGGGGAGATAGGGTCCAAAGAGGCTGAGTCCAATAATCCAAGAGAAAAATGAGCAAAGGTTCCTTGAAAACCCTTAGACATACGAAAATATGCCCAGCCTCACCACCAGAGGAAGACAAATGGCAACCTTGAGCCTGTGGTGTCTCCTGCTATCACACTGGCAGAGGAAAACAAATTTGAGGTTCACTGTCAGGGAAAAGGAACCACTCCACACCACAAGTGCAACTGGCAATGTTGGGCTCTTCCAGGAAGATAATTCAGCCATGAAACCACCATGCACATGCTGCAACTCCCAGACCAAAAATTCCAGTTCTGGGAAGGAACCTCCAGTGTGTCTGCACATCAAGCAATGACATAAGTGTAAGATTACTCACTGAGGCATTCCTTGTTAGAAAAAGATATTGAGGAGAAAAGCAACTAAAAGTCAATGAACGGGGCCATCTTCCATCATTTAGACTAGACCCATGAAATGGACTACTCTGTGGCTCCTAAAAAAAAAAGGCAAATATTTATTGATTGTGCCAGGAATTATTCTAAGTCTTTTCTTTTTTTTCTTTTTTAAGGCTGCACCTGCAGCATATGGAAGTTCACAGGCTGAGGGTAGAATTGGAGCTGCAGTTGTAGTCATACCACAGCATGGCAACACTGGATCTGAGCATCATCTGCAACTTATGCCATGGCTCATGACAGTGCCAAATCCTTAACCCACTGAGTGAAGTCAGGGATCACACCTTGCATCCCCACAGACACTATGTTGCATTCTAACACATTGATCCACCATGGGAACTCCTAATCTAAGTCCTAAGTGCTTCTTTACTTAATCCTGTTAATAACCTTCTGGAGTGTTTTAGTATAGTCCCCTCCACTCTCAGAGGAGGAAACTGAGGCACAGAGAGATTTAGTAACTCACCTAGTGTTATGCAACTAGTAAGCAGCATGATTAGTGTTAAGTGAAAAAGATCAAGGTACAAACAATGCACAGAGAATGCTCATGTTTGTGTAGAAAAGAGAGTAAAAAATAATAAATGCATATATTTATGCATTTATGTAGACACATGTGGGTATGGATATGTATGTTAACATCTGTTTTAGAGTTTAGAACATCTCTGGAAAGGGGCAGGGGAGTCAGAATCTATTAACTGTGGCTGCCTCTGGGGCTGGAAACTTTGTTTCTGAAAGACAGAGGAGAAGGTGAGATTTACTTTTCACTGTATAGATATTTTTTGTCTTTTAGAGGGCTGAACCCATGGCATTTGGAGGTTCCCAGCCTAGGGGTTGAATCAGAACTGTAGCTGCTGGCCCATGCCCTAGCCACAGCAATGCCAGATCTGAGCTGTATCTGTGAACTACACCAGAGCTCATGGCAAAACCAGATCCTTAACCCACTGAACATGGCCAGGGATTGAACGTGAACCCTCATGGATACTAGTCAGATTCACTTCCACTGAGCCATGATGGAACTCCTACACTGTATATAATTTTGCACCCACTAAACTTTTGTATCACATATGTGAAATGCCTGTTCATTAGATTTACAAGTTTGATTAAAACAATTTTTTGAGTAGATAGAAGGGGAAGGAACTGGAGGTCATTCTTTCAAACTCTCTCTTCTTTTATGGAGTGCACAAGCTCCTAGGCCAGGGATGGAACCTACGCCACACCAGTGGCAATGCTGAATCCTTAACTGAGAGGCCACCAGGAAACTCCTGAAAAGCTGTCTGTTGGTGTGTATAGCCCAATACAGTAGCCACTGGCACATGAGGCTCCTGGGCAATTGAGATGTAGCTGGTCTGGGCTGAGATGTCCCCTAAGTGTAAAAGACACACCTGATTTCAAAGACTTAGTATGAAAAAAGTATAATATTGAATTAAATTTTGTATCATGATGTGTTAAATGAGATGTTAGATATTTTAGTTAAATAAGATATATTGTGAAAATTAATTTTACCTTTTTGCTTTTTGTTTGTTTTTGCATTTTAAAGAAAGCTAATAGAAAATTTACAATTATGGATTTATATGTGTCATGCCTCAGTGGTAATGAACCTGACTAGTATCTATAAGGATACAGTTTCAATCCCTGGCCTTGCCCAATGGGTTAAGGATCTGGCGTTGCCATGAGCTGTGGTGTAGGTCACAGATGATATTTGCATCTGGAATTGCTGTGGTATGGTGTATGCCAGCAACTGAAGATCTGATTCTATTCCTAGTCTGGAACCTTCATATGGCATGGGTATGGACATAAAAGCAAAAAAAATTACACATGTGGGTCCACCAACATGACCATTAGGAGACAGGGCCCATAAGGACTTGAAAAAGTGAGTGACCAGGTCAGTAAAAAAAGGGTGGGTCAGTCCTGACCAGGGTTGGAGTCCAGCTGTGTAAGTGACACCGATTGGTGGCGTGGCGTGGCATAGCCAGCTGCCCTGATTCAACTGAATCAACACAAGGGACCGTAAAAAAAAAAAAAGTGTGCCAAAAAAAAAGACTATAAAAAAAAGAAAAAGATCTCTTCGAATGTAAGAAAAACATGAGGCACACAAAAAGCCCATTAAAGCGAGACAAAACAGAAAACCTGATCTTGGCTTGCCATAAAAAACATGGTTAAACAAGTGTGTTTTCTATGATGCAAACCCAGCTGACAGAAGAAAGAAAGAAAGAAAGAAAGAAAGAAAGAAAAAAAAAAAGAAAAGAAAGAAAGAAAGAAAGAAAGAAAGAAAGGAAGGAAAGAGAAGGAAAGAAAGAAAGGAAAGAAATGAAAGGAGCTGAGGACACTTTCTACAGAAAGCAAGACCCCCCTATTCACATAGAGTCAGTTGCAAGCTGATGGGCTTAGAGCACAGCAAAGTTATTCCAAACCATGTGTCCTTTTTAACATCAGGGAGA